>NC_056575.1:22765448-22842948 GCF_018340385.1 Cyprinus carpio
CTCTTTTTTTTTTTTTTTTTTTTTTTTTCTGTTACCCTGTCGTTGCTCCTCCTCCCCACACATGGCACAGTTCGTTTTTTCTCTAACCTTTTTCCATGTTGATTGGGTCAACAGCTCTAAATGTATTAGAGAAGATAGTGTCCATGTTGCCAGTCATTTTGTCTAGTTCATGTGTATTTATGGGTACACAGAGCAGTTGAGAGAAATCAAATATTTGTTGTTTGCAAATCTGTCTTTGGTGGCTAGAACAAGAGTTCTGCCCGGACGATAACACGAAGCCATATAGTTAATATCATCAATACACAGAATGCACGACATAAGGAAATAGTCAGTAACATTATCACTTTGAGGTACGATATCTATATCAGTAAGATCGATTCCATGCTATATAATTAATATAATATAATTAGGCTGTGGAATGACCTTCCTCTGTCTGTAAAAACTTGTCCTTCATTTGGTGTTTTTCAGAGTGCGCTTAAAACTTATTTTTCTTTAGCTTTTGATAATGCTTTGTAAGTGTGTATGTTATATGTCTGTTATTTATTTATTTATTTATTTTTTTTTTTTCTCTCTCATACATACTTTACATAAATCACTTTCCACTGTTCCACTTGTGGTGTTGAAAGTGCTTTATAAATAAAGTTGAGTTGAGTAAACGCAAGTCCTATGTGAATGTTAAAATAAAATATTTCATCAGATGAGCCCAACTGATATGAATAATAGCTCAGATGTTTTATCAGGCTATTATTAATTTTACATTTAGACATGGCAAGTGCTTAATTTGTAAATCGCGAGGTCCCTGAACAAAGCGAGGTAACGGATCCGGTGTGTGATTACAGGAGGGAGAGGTAACGGAGCATCCGCGCAATCACATTGGTCAGCAGTTAAAGTGATTGACAGCGTGCATCAGTTGCTTTTAGGGTATGTAAGGTCACAAATAACCTGGAAAAGCCATGACATTTTAAAAGTAACTTCCAGGCCTGAAAAGGTTTAGAAAAAGTTGTGGAATTTTATTTTACAAATCTCTGTATAATTTAGTAATATTTAATCAGCTCCTAAATTTTGGTGGGGGTTGTGTGTAGCTTTATCGCATGGGCTAGTTTTAATAATAATAATAATAATTATAATAATAATGATAATAATAATAATAATACATTTTATTTGTAATGCGCCTTTCTTAGACTCAAGTCATTTTACTCATTCCCGCAGCTTTCAAGTTTATAATGAGGGAAATTCCTGCATTTATTCATGTAGGTTAGATGAGCAAATAAATCCACACAAACTATAAGATTAAATCAGTCATTTTGAAACCAGAGTTTGAAACCACAAACTCTCTCAGAGCGCGCTTCACATCAGCGCATTTCGTCTGCGAGTTGCTGCACGTTGCGATACAAGACTGCGATTTCACTCGCATTTCAGGTCATTGTAGCATTGTAACTTTTTTTTTTTTTTTTTTTTTTTGTTGAATTCACACATACACTCACCTAAAGGATTATTTGGAACACCTGTTCAATTTCTCATTAATGCAATTATCTAATCAACCAATCACATGGCATTTGCTTCAATGCATTTAGGGGTGCTGGTCCTGGTCAAGACAATCTCCTGAACTCCAAACTGAATGTCAGAATGGGAAAGAAAGGTGATTTAAGCAATTTTGAGTGTGGCATGGTGTTGTGGTGCCAGACGGGCCACGGTCCTGAGTATTTCACAGTCTGCTCAGTTACTGGGATTTTCGAATGGTGTCATTTCTAGGGTTTTACAAAGAAATGGTGTGAAAAGGGAAAAACATCCAGTATGCGGCAGTCCTGTCGGAAAAAACCCCTTTTATACTATAGGATAATAATTCATCCAAATAAAAAAGCCCTTAAAATATGTTTTTAATTTACAAAATAAAACTAGTGTAGGTAATGGCAAATGTAAATTATATAGGGTAATTTAATTTTCATTTTCATTTTGCACTAAACGTTACACATATTTATGGGAAAATGTACATTTACAAACATCTTTGTAAGAATCCACCCACCAGCCCAAGAAGCAGAATCCAGCGGCCTGGTCGAAGGTTTAATGCGTATTCTGTCTTTTACTTGCGCTTCTGAATTTATCAGTGTCAAGCAATACATTTCTCCACTCAAATCATCCAGGTAACCAAAATTTATTAACAACTCGTCAAAAGTTCTAAAACACAAATAGGCTTAGCTGGTAGCAAGTTGATACCATAAGGGTTCAACAACCCCCAATATATCATGTCTAAATGTGCAATACTTTACACCAGACAAAAACAGTAATTCAAAACAGTGACACAGGCTAGCTCCTAAAACAGAGCCAGAAAGACACCCTCCTTATTGTGCTAAAACATTCAAAATCATATTTAAAAACACCATACATCAAATAACATGAATACAAAAATACACATTCCAATACAGCACAATATAAAACAAACATACACTTCAACCATATACATCACATACCTAATACCAGCTAGACAATAGTTTTCCAACTCTGGGACAAACCATCATTGCCATCTGCACAAAACATTTAAATGCACATGATTATACACAATATCACACTTATAAAAAGTATAACATCCAACAGTGTCACATATCTAACAACAGCTACGACAACTGTTTTCTGAAGCTGGCACGAACCAGCATTGCAGTCTCCAGGAAAGAAATCACCACCACCCATCTGGCAATCAGCATGCACCTGCCATTACTCCAAAGTGAATTTTCACCCCTTTTTATTATTATTATTTTGTACTGTATACATTTTATCTACTGTATTTCATTTTATCATTACATTCCCTGAGAATGTCTGAAATAATGAAATTCAGAGCAAAGCCAGAGCTTTGGATACGAGCATCTACCAAATGCAAACAAATAAACAAAAGAAATAAATTCATTAGAAGCAATTTAATGTTCATTAGGACAAAGAAATGCTTGAATGTGTGGCAAACTTTGGTTTAAAACATTTCATACTTTCAAAAAATAAAACAGCTGATATAGTTTGTACTCTTAACAGATAAACACTATACTAAATGTTGACAATCACGTGAAATAACACTCACAAACAGTCACATCATCAGCATTACTTTGGGCAGACAGAATATCTACACACATTTCTATTAATTTCTTTGGAACCATTCAAAGAGACAAGTTTTTTTTCACATTGATTTGATTATTCACTATGGCGTCATCTCTTTCAGACAGATTTCCTCCTAAACGATGGGTAAGAACGAGATGATCTGTGATCTGATGATAGAGATATTATAACTCCTATCATCTTCTCTTTTCTTTGGAAGATGTTTCAGTTGCTGTTTCCATTGCAGATTTGCAATTCCCTAGAATATCAGTTTAATCTGAACTTAATGTGAGAGGAAAAATACAGGCTTATTATTTTTTTCTGATCATCATAAAAAATTTTGTAAAAAAAAAAAAAAAAAAAAAACACTGTTTAAAAAAACATGGATTGTTTTGATTGATTAGATATACTGCACAAATATCTGGTTGTGCTATTAAATTGCACAAATATTTACATTCAGAACACACTGAATTCTCTCTGCTATTGCAACTATTGTTGTGTTAAAACCTTTGTACTGTATTGGAGGATTGCATCAGTCCACCCAAGATTAAACATTAAGAGTTAAGCAAATAATAATAATAATAATAATAATAATAATAATAATAATAATAATGTAACTACACTAGTCTAATTATAATATAATAAAGCTTGGTTGATATTTTCTAGAAAATACATTATAGATCCCATCATCCTGAGCAATTGTCAATGAAAAGCAAGTCTCCATGCAAATAATTCCTTTCTTTGATTTTTCAGTATTGACATGCATCATTAGCTTAACAAATACATACATATGCAAACATGAGTGTGTTTGTGAGTATTTGGCCTAGTTACGACTGCAGTAAAAACTACATTGGTTAATAAAACATCATTCAATATTCTAAACAGCATTACATCAACCCAGAGCTCATTTGTCACTGTCTGTTTTAAACTAAACAAATGAAGAGGAGAGTTCAGCAGGAAAAAATCCTGTCAGCAATCACTCATCCTCATGAAAACTGGACAAAGAAACATCATGAAGCTATTGATAAATTTTCTTTACAAAATCATAACATTAAAGAGAACATTTCAATGGTCTTATTGTCAGTGGTGGGTGAAGAATTTCATACTTAGGGAAGCTTGGGTTATACATAAAACCGGTTATAGCATTTATGAGGGACAGCTGTGTATATAATAATATCCTAACAAACAGAATAGCCTTAAATAATGAACAGTTGTCTAAATCATCTTAGATGGTATGTTGGAAGGAAACTTTCCTGGCAATCTCCCTTAACTAGTCTAAATGCATAATTTAGTTTCATGTTTAATTTCTTTAATCTCAGTTGAAATAAATAAAATGTAAAATTTAGAATCAAAATATGCATTACTGCAGTTACATTTTCAGGATTAATGAGTAGAGCAAAGCATGCCAGAGTCATGCCTTCGATCTCACGAAATTTTCAATTCAATTCAATTCAATTCAATTCAATTCAATTCAAAGTTTATTTGTATAGCACTTTTTATGATACAAATCATTGCAAAGCAACTTTATAGAAAATTAATTTCTACAATATTTAGTAGTAGCTTATTAGTGATGACTGTCAGTTTATGTGCATACGGCAGAAATGTTCAGAAAAATCAACAAAAGACGTAAACAAACAGACGATTAACACTATTAACAGCAATTATGCAATCAAACTTATAGCAAAATGTGGTAGTTCTGTATGTTGTCTCTGGGTTAGCATCATCTCTTCTCAGGTGTTCTGGATCCAGACTGGAGCTTGTGTAAATCCTAGCAAAAAAGAAAAACAAATACAGCAGAAACAGAGGAACAAATAGAGACATAATTGGCTGTGGCAGCCAAGTAAAATTAATTAGTTTAACCCAAGCTAAAGAATCATAATGCACATTTGATCAGATATAACTGCAGTCCAAAATTATGAGATGCATTATTTGAATGCTTGGCCAAAGAGGTGTGTTTTTAATCTAGATTTAAACAGAGGAAGTGTGACTGAACCCTGAACATTATCAGGAAGGCTATTCCAGAGTTTGGGAGCCAAATGCGAAAAAGCTCTACCTCCTTTAGTGGACTTTGCTATCCTAGGTACTATCAAAAGTCCATCGTTTTGTGACCTTAGGGAGCGTGATGGGTTCTAGCGTGGTAGAAGACTAGTTAGGTACGCAGGAGCTAAACCATTAAGGGCCTTATAAGTAAGTAATAATATTTTGTAACTGATACGGAACTTAATAGGTAGCCACTGCAGAGACTGTAAAATTGGGGTAATATGATCATATTTTCTTGACCTGGTAAGGACGCTAGCCGCTGCATTTTGGACTACCTGTAGCTTGTTTATTGAGGATGCAGGACAACCACCTAGCAGTGCATTACAATAGTCCAGTCTAGAGGTCACGAACGCATGAACTAGCGTTTCTGCATCAGAAACAGGTAACATGTTTCGTAGCTTGGCAATGTTTCTAAGATGGAAGAATGCTGTTTTTGTAACATGGGACGAGCATGAGCATGACATGAGCATGACTAAAATAATATATGTGTTAAATGCAATGCAAGTTGCTTTAGATGAAAGTAAAGGCAAAGAGCAGGAATCTTCTCCTTGTTAACTCTGGAATATTGAGTAATTATTTTGGAATAAATGTCAAATGCGTAAAAACTTGATGATATCCATATTTGGCTTTAATAAAAAGAATACTGATTACATTGCTAATGTAAACACATAAAATATAATTAAATTGTGTGTGTTTGTGTGTGTGTGATTGTGTCTTTTTTCTTTTTACTGGGACTTGAAATTACATTTGATTAAAAAAAAAAAAACTTTGCCACCTCATTTCATAACAACGCTGCACACCACGGATATCAATATATACAAGAGATGTCTATTTCTCCCTTCCTCTTCTTTATTTAGGCCTTCTGTCACACAGTTACATAAAAACACGATGATACTTCTGTTTGGAAAGAAGAAAATAATGGTGTATTTTCGTCAGCTATTTTACCAGTTATTAAATCAGATAAAGATGCACAGTAAGATTGCATTTATTTGAATGCATTTGTCATTAAAGTGAGATTTTGTGTCAATTAGTCATAGAAATTGATGCCATAAACTTAGTTTTTATGCTACTTTATTGAATAATTTCAGGACAGCGTTGACAATACCAGAATCAGAAAGAGCTTCCAGTACACAGAGACAACAACACACAGACAAAATAATAATAATAATAATAATAATAATAATAAAAAATTAACAAATAAAAGGGGTAACAAATAAATATAAGGATATTGCACATTTTTATTGCATAAGTGGGGAACATTTAACTGTTCATGAGGTAGATTGCCTTGGGGAATAAACTGTTCTTGTGCCTGACTGTCCTGGTATTTGCGGCTCTGAAGCGCCGGCCAGATGGCAAAAGTTCAAAGATGGGGTAACTTGGATGTGAGGGATCCAGAGTGATTTTCTGAGCCCCTTTCCTCACTCTGGATGTATACAGTTCTAGAAGGGTGAGCAGGGGTGAGCACCAATAATCCTTTCAGCAGTCCGAACCGTTCTCTGTAGTCTTCTGATGTCTGATTTTGTAGCTGAACCAAACCAGACAGTTATTGAAGTGCACAGGACAGACTCAATGACAGCTGAGTAGAACTGTTTCAGCAGCTCCTGTGGCAGGTTAAACTTCCTCAGCTGGAGAAGGAAGTGCAACCTCTGCTGGGCCAATGGAGTCAATGTGAATGTCCCACTTCAGGTCCCGAGAGATGGTGGTTCCCAGGAAACTGAATGACTGCAGTCACAGTGCTGTTCATGATGGTGAGTGGGGGGAGAGCAGGGCGTTTCTCCTGAAATCCACGATCATCTCCACTGTTTTGAGTGTGTTCAGCTCCAGGTTCTTAAGACTGCACCAGATAGCCAGCTGCTCAACCTCTTGTCTGTAAGCAGACTTGTCACCGTCCTGGATGAGGCTGATGATTGTGGTGTCATCTGCAAACTTCAGGAGATTGACAGAGGGGTCTTTAGAGGTGCAGTCGTTGGTGTACAGGGAGAGCAGTAGGGAGAGAACACATCCCTGAGGGGCACCAGTGTCGGTGGAGCAGCTGTTTGACATGAATTTCCCCAGTCTCACTAGCTGTTGCCTATCTGTCAGAAAGCTGGTGATCCACTGACAGATAGAGCTAGGAACAGAGAGCTGGTTCAGTTTGGTTTGGAGGGCTGTTGGGATGATGGTGTTGAAAGCCGAACTAAAGTCCACAGAGTCCTCACATAAGTCCCTGTTATGTCCAGATGTTGCAGGATGAAGTGCAGTCCCATGTTGACTGCATCATTCACCGACCTGTTTGCTCGGTAAGCAAACTGCAGGGGGTCCAGTAAGGTCAAGTCAAGTCAAGTCACCTTTATTTATATAGTGCTTTAAACAAAAAGATTGTGTCAAAGCAACTGAACAACATTAATTAGGAAAACAGTGTCAATAATGCAAAATGACAGTTAAAAGGCAGTTCATCATTGAATTCAGTGATGTCAATCATGCAGCTCAGTTCAGTTTAAATAGTATCTGTGCAATAATTTGCAATCAAGTCAACGATATCGCTCTAAATGAAGTGTCCCCAACTAAGCAAGCCAAAGGCGACAGCGGCAAGGAACCAAAACTCCATCGATGACAGAATGGAGAAAAAACCTTGGGAGAAACCAGGCTCAGTCGGGGACAGTTCTCCTCTGACCAGACGAAACCAGCAGTTATATTCCACGCTGCAGCAAAGTCAGATTGTGCAGAAGAATCATCTGTTTCCCTGTGGTCTTGTCCCGGTGGTCGTCTGAGACAAGGTCTTTACAGGGGATCTGTCTCTGGGGCTCTAGTTGTCCTGGTCTCTGCTGTCTTTCAGGGCTGTAGAGGTCCTTTCTAGGTGCTGATCCACCATCTGATCTGGATACAGACTGGATCTGGTGGCTACGGTGACCTCGGAATAAGAGAGAAACAGACTAATATGAGCGTAGATGCCATTCATCTAACGATGTAAAGTAAGGGTCCAGTGACGTCCTTCAGATAAGCCAGAACCAGTTTTTAAAACGACTTCATGATGACAGACGTTAGAGCCACAGGTCTGTAGTCGTTAAGTCCTGTTATCTTGGGTTTCTTTGGAGCAGGGATGATGGTGGAGCGTTTGAAAACTGTCTGTAAGCGCGTGTGTAAAGTCAGTGCAGGCAGCAGCTTAGTGGCTATTAACTACAATAAACTGTTCAAAATGTACATTCACCCAATTAACACCCAGTATAAACAATCATAAATTCATCTTCACTTCAAAAGTGTATAGGTATCATTTCGTGTCTCATCTGTATTTTCAGCTGCTGCTCTTCCAGATGTTCAGCTTTTCTTCCAACAGACCAACACTGAAAATAAAATAAAATGAAATAAAATAAAATGTATAATGTATCAATCAATAACATCAAATAAATAAATAATTTAGGACATATGTAGTTAATAATAAAGTTAATATTTTGACTATTATTATTATTATAATTATAATTAGTAGTAGTATTACATGTACATTTAGTCATTTAGCAGATGCTTTTATCTAAAGAGACTTACAAATGAGGACAATAGAAGCAATCAGAATCAACAAAAGAGCAATGATATACAAGTGATATAACAAGTCTCAGTTAGCTTAACACAGCACATGTAGCAAGGGTTTTTAAAATTATATAATAAATAAAAAGAAATCAGAATAGAAAAGGAATAGAGCAAGCTAGTGTTAATTGTATAATACGACTTTCACTTTAAAATGTCACGACTTTCATAATAAATCAAAAGAAAACATAGATAGAATACAAAAAGATTAGAGAAGCTATAGCTTTTTTTGTTTGTTTTTTTTTTTTTTATTTTTTTCATTTAGTATTTTTTGTTTTTTTTTTTTTTTTTTAAGGAAACAAGCAGTTAGTAAATTAATGCAAGTCTAAAAGGGCATTTTTTAAATAATAGAATTAGAATAGAGAGTGCTATTAGAGGGTCAAATAAAGACGGAAGAGATGTGTTTTTATGTTTTAGCTGATTCTTGAAGATGGCTAAGATTAATAATAATAACATGTAGGCCTATTAATATTATAGGTGTATTTAAAAAAAACTGTATTTTAATATGCGTAAAGTATTTCTGGTTATAAATCAGTCATTTTTTCAAATAAACACATAGTTAGGGAGAATCCGATAATTAACCCAGTAAAATATGCTAAATATTACTCCCTAGATACTAGATATTATATAGGTATTGTCGGCTACTTAAGGAAGACGATTTGTTTTTACAGTTCATCCAGTGCTTTTCGAACATGTACTTACCTGAACCCTCGCTACCATTGTTGTTCCCCTGGATACCCGTTGTTCCTTCCTCGTCAGTTCCTCTGTGCCGCCTTCCGATTCTGTCATCCACTTCCATCACAACCAGAGCTAAGTTCCAACCTTCTTCGTGTCAAGACTATTCCTGTTGCTTCACCTGTGTCTGAAACCTCTGTCACAATAAATACTGCTACATGTTCACCTACCTCTGTGTTCCCATCTTGTGTCTGACACATCTCTTGTGTAGATATAGATATCCGTGGTGTGCAGGTGTTATGAAATGAGGTGGCAAAGTTTTTTTTTTTTTATATAAAACAAATGTAATTTCAAGTCCCAGTAAAAAGAAAAAGACACAGACACACAAACACACACAATTTAATTATATTTTATATTTTTACATTAGCAATGTAATCAGTATTCTGTTTATTAAAGCCAAGTATGAATATCAAGTTTAAGCATTCCACATTTATTCCAAAATAACTCAAGGCAGTAATAAGTTAAATGATATATTTTACTTATGTTCAGCTATTCTTTTTAATACTTAACTTTTAACTTGTTTTTATTTTTCAGATGTTAAAAGATGTGCAAAATATTTTACACCATAGATTGTTAAACAAGTACTTTATGCATTGTTTTTTTTTCACACCTTGATTACTGTTCTGTGGTTTGGTCAAATACTTCAACCAATATAAACATGGTTCAAAGTAAAAAATTGGTGTATTCCTAATGGTATTTTTATATAGTGTTATAACAAACAAAACACCTTTTACTTTATATGCAAAACTATCCTTTAGTACAGATACATATTATTATCCAACGAGGCATGCAGTAGGAGGTAGTTTTATTTTACCTATAGGAAAAACCAAATCAATTCAACGTTCAGTAAGGTATAGAGCAATGTGTAAATGGAACTCTCTCCCAAATACTATTAAACAACAAAACACTCTGTATGGTTTCAAAAAATCACTTAAGAAATATTACCTTCAAAGAAACATATACAGTTAATATTAATTTAAGGAGATACCGTTATTGTCAGGATAGTCACTGGAGGCAGAGGTAAGTGAATTTAACACAATGTTTATTTTTCTCAAGAATTAGTGCAAAGTGAGTAGAAGGTGATTTCAGGTGCGGATTCTGTGAAGATCACTCGGTGAGAGGTGGGGTTCAGGTGAGTACGTCCAGAGACGAAAGGTCAATGCCACACTATCCCAGATAACTAATGCTTGTCCTTTTCCTTCTGTATTAGGAGAAGATCTGTCCAGCGAGCTTGCCCGGCACACACGAGACACCAGAGATCGAAGAGGAATCAGGTAACTAAGATTGATCAGGAATCCTGGAGACAGTAGCACAATGACACAGAGGTTAGGTTTTCAAAAGTACGTATACGTTACGTCGTGGAGCTCTTTGGATGCGAGGCAGGCTGGGAACGGAACCATGAGGTCGGTTCCTGTTGGAGGCTTGACGGTGAACTGATGCTGAGGTGAGTGTTTTATAGTGCCTTGATGAGATCGTTGATGCTGACCAGGTGAGGGTGATTAATACTCAGGGGAACGTGAACGTTGTGGATTGGCTGGGACCGGGCTTGCCTGGTCCCTGACAGTTATATTATTTTTGATATAGATATATTCGGAGCGGCGCATTTTTTTTTTTTTTTAATGTTTTATTGTTTAATTGTTATTTTGTAATCAATGGTATTAACTGTACATATGTATTTTCAATGTAGTGTAATGTCTTGTACGTATGGTGTGTCATTAATTGTATTGTCACATGGTAGATTATAGGACCCCAGGAAGAATAGCTTTTAGCTTATGCTAAAGCTAATGGGGATCCAAATAAAACAAACAAACAAAGATCATCAGTCATCAAAGCTTGGTAAATAGCCCATGTTTTATATATAAAACAACATACATATATATAATATATATATATATATATATATATATATATATATATATATATATATATATATATATATATATTTTTATTTTTTTTTTTTAACAAGGAGAAGATTCCTGCTCTTTGCATTTACTTTACTTTCATCTAAAGCAACTTGTGTTGCATTTAACACATACATTATTTTAGTCATGCTCATGCATTTCCTGAGATCGAAGACATGATTCTGGCATGCTTTGCTCTACTCATTAATCCAGAAAATTTAACTGCAGTAATGCATGTTGTGATTCTAAACTTTACTTTTTTTTTTTTATACTGAGATTAAAATTAAATTAAATTATACATTTAGACAGTTAAAGAAGAATGCAAGAAATGTTTCCTGCCTACATACCATCTAAGATGATTTAGACAACTATTAATTATTTAAGGCTATTCTGTTTGTTAGGATATTTTTATATACACAGCTGTCCCTCATAAATGCTATAACAGGTTTTATGTATAACCCCCTTCTCCCCAAGTATGAAATCCTGCACCAACCCCTGACAATAAGATCATTGAAATGTCTGTCTGTCCTGTTGGGTTCAAATGATCTGGGATATAGTGCATGAGTCATACTGTTTTAACCCATGTAGTTTTTACTGCTGGAACTAATGCAAACACACTCATGTTTGCATATTCATGAATTTGTTAAGCTAATGATGCATGTCAAATACATTTACACAAATACTGAAAAACCTAAATGAGTTGTTTGCATGGAGAGTCACGTTTTGATTGACAATTGTTCAGGATGAAGAGTCATTTGGCCTGGGATATGCGATGTGTTTTCTAACAAATATCAACCAAGCTTTATTATATTTTTAGGCCTATTACAAATGGATTAGTAAGCAGTAATTTCTTTTATCTTACGTTGTAAGTTAAATGTCTTGAGAACCAACTGGATTGTACTTTGGAAGTCAATGGGGGAAAAAAGTGCATGAGGTCAGCAGGTGTTGCTGTTGCTGCAGGAGTGTCTGAGGTATGCAGCCACCGGACCTGAGGGAGACACGCAGCTCCTCCACAGTAATGACGCACACAGCGCTGCAGAGGGCGCTAATCAAGCAGGTCATTCAGTATCCACCTTAGATTTTAACCTGGGCCAGACTTCCGGTGTTCGGTTCTTATCATACCATTTACATTCATTATCTTAATCATAAACAAACTGGACTGTAGCACAAATAGTTTTAGCATTCACTGCAATTATTTTAGTTATTTACCTAGAAACAGAAGTCTGCACATTCACAGGAAATAGCTTTCCCTTGCAAAGTAAAGTCGATATACTGTAGCCCAACAAATATTTATGTTTCATTCACTTAAAAATTAATGTTTGCATCAGTTAGTAAATTGCAAGTGGTGTTGATTTAAAAGGAAGTTAGCACATGCACAAAAATAAAGCATTTGACAAAATAAAGGTTGTGAAACTTTAGTAAAATGCCATAGTAATGTAATAAAATACACTTAGCATGTTGCATACAGGACGAGTTTATGCCTTTCAATTCTTGAATACACAGAAAGCAAAACAAACATGAGACTATGTGCTTGAAAATTTAATTGTATTTCACTTGGCATCATTTTGTTTTTGTTGTTTTTTCAAAGCACAAAGCGATTTTAGAATTTTTGACTCTATTTAAGTACTCAGCTAACGGGAAATTCTCTTTAAGTTTCCCTTTAAGTTTTCAGGACTAATAAAGTTAATTGAATATTCAAAGCTTTAATAAAGTAATAAAAAAATAGCACAACAATAAATAATTTCAGTTGGATGTTTGTCTAATGTTTCTAACCTGCTACTTGTTACAGATGGTTGAAAGAACGTTAAAAGTAACATTCTCATAATGATTACAAAATGTTACTGTTGAACATTCATTTAATGTTTTCTCTTATGTTCACACGAAAGAAAGTTCTTGAATGTTAATATTAATATTTTTGTTAGCTGGGTGGTTCCCCCCAAAATGTTGGACCCCATTGACTTTCACTCTATGAGCCAAAAAATACACGCAGTATTTATATTAAAGTCTTGACCTCTGATTTTCAGGGTCGTTTCCGGAGGATCTGAACATGCTTCTGCAGGAGGCCAAGGACAGAAAGTGGCCGTTCATCAAGGAGAAATGGCAGTACAAACAATCCAGGTAAACTGCAGAAATCGGAGTTCATTCTCAGCAGTCTGATCAGTAATAACGCTTATTTGTCCGTCTCTGCTGTGAAAATTCAGCATGCTGTTTCTGATGATTCAGGCTTGTGGATATATCAGAAGAGCAGTGATCAGACACTAGTGCAAGCCGTCAGTCTGCAGATGCTGGGTGAGGTTTAGAGAAACTAAGGGTCTTGAGCATCAAAACTGGGCTGTTAAACCTGTTTCACTCAATCTAATTAGCCTAATTGTACAAACCTCCAGCTTCAGCTGCTGCTTCTGGTGTCAGATCTTGAGTGATTTTGATCAAGTAAAGGTCAGAATAACTGCAGTAATATCTCCAGATGAACTCTTACTGGACTGAAGCAGCTCAGCTTTCCTTGATTCTCCATCAATCATGTTTTAGTGTCTCAAATCTGATCATCAGGATCTTTTGAGTAGCGTTTGTTTCCAGAAGCTTTACTTTCACTGTTCCTCAGTGGAGGAATGATCTTCACAAGCCTCCAGAACATCTCACATCTTCTGAGGAGCCTTTATTTCTTCATCTCTCAATCATTGCTTTATATGTTTGGATCATTTCAGTCTCATCTTACTGAGACATATTACTGGAGATAAAGAGCAAAGACTGATATTTAGATCATTTTATATCAATATATGCTGCACAGTTATAAAGATCTCATTGGTTTACAATACATTATTCTCACTATATCAGACTATATAAGCCATAAATCCTGATGGATTGAATATGAAATGAAACTTTTTTAAAAAGTCTATACTGCACAATATCTTTTTAATGATACTTTTGTTTAGTTTTTAGGTAAAAATATTTACTAGCAAGATAAATTACTATATATATATATATATATATATATATATATATATATATATATATATATATATATATATATATATATATATATAATATTGCTTTTGTTTTTAAAATATATTTACCAAAAATAATTAAAGGGATACTCCACCCCAAAATGAATTTTTTTATGTCATTAATCACCCAACCCCTATTTCCAAACAAACCCATAAAAGCTCTGTCGTCTTCGGAACACAATTTAAGATATTTTGGATGAAAACCGTGAGGCCTGTGACTGTCCCATAGACTGCCAAGTAAATAACAATGTCAAGGTCCAGGAAAGTATGAAAGTATGCGCTTTTAAGAACGAATTAACCGTGATCCTTATGGTAACAACACATGACATAATTTTTGCTCTTATACATACAGGTGCATCTCAATAAATTAGAATGTCATGGAAAAGTTCATTTATTTCAGTAATTCAACTCAAATTGTGAAATTCTTGTATTAAATAAATTCAATGCACACAGACTGAAGTAGTTTAAGTCTTTGGTTCTTTTAATTGTGATGATTTTGGCTCACATTTAACAAAAACCCACCAATTCACTCAACAAATTAGAACACTTCATAAGACCATAAACAAAAAAAAAAATTAGTGAATTGTTGACCTTCTGGAAAGTATGTTCATTTACTGTACATGTACTCAATACATGGTAGGGGCTCCTTTTGCTTTAATTACTGCCTCAATCCGGCGTGGCATGGAGGTGATCAGTTTGTGGCACTGCTGAGGTGGTATGGAAGCCCAGGTTTCTTTGACAATGGCCTTCAGCTCATCTGCATTGTTTGGTCTCTTGTTTCTCATTTTCCTCTTGACAATACCTCATAGATTCTCTCTGGGGTTCAGGTCTGGTGAGTTTGCTGGCCAGTCAAGCACACCAACACCATGGTTCAGGAGTGGCTTAACAAGAGGAATATGACAACTGTAGCCAAATTCCTTGACACATCTGTGTGTGGTGGCTCTTGATGCCTTGACCCCAGCCTCAGTCCATTCCTTGTGAAGTTCACTCAAATTCTTGAATCGATTTTGCTTGACAATCCTCATAAGACTGAGGTTCTCTCGGTTGGTTGTGCATCTTTTTTCTTCCACACTTTTTCCTTCCACTCAACTTTCTGTTAACATGCTTGGATACAGCACTCTGTGAACAGCCAGCTTCTTTGGCAATGAATGTTTGTGGCTTACCCTCCTTGTGAAGGGTGTCAGTGATTGTCTTCTGGACAACTGTCAGATCAGCAGTCTTCCCCATGATTGTGTAGTCTAGTGAACCAAACTAAGAAACCATTTTGAAGGCTCAGGAAACCTTTGCATGTGTTTTGAGTTGATTAGCTGATTGGCATGTCACCATATTCTAATTTGTTGATTTGTTGTTAAATGTGAGCAAAAATCACCACAATTAAAAGAACTAAAGACTTAAACTACTTCAGTCTGTGTGCATTTAATTTATTTAATACACGAGTTTCACAATTTGAGATGAATTACTGAAATAAAGGAACATTTCCACAACATCCTATTTTATTGAGATGCACATGTATTATATATTGGCACTATTTAGTTCGGTTACAGGGAACTCTTTTATGCAACTTTATATGGTGCATGGAAACAAATGCTTTTCTACACTTTTCTGCAGAGAAAGTGAATGTAGATCCTGATGTTTCTGAAAGTGAGGATGAAGAAAGTGAGAGTGAGATGCCACAGCCAAAAAAGTGCCATCAGTCCTCTTCAACATCTACAGGTATGGTCAGCTGTGATTTGATGTGAATTCCTGCATTTACAAGTAACCTTTTATGTGTGTGTTTTGGTTGGGTTAAATAATAAAGAATAATAAAGATTAAGATTTTGGTATTTGTATTATAAAAATCTCTGTGGCTGTCCCTGATAAGCTCATCTGGCATAAAACAGGTTTGCAGCCCTTTGACTCAGAAAGGTATGAAATTCGTCATCAGAATACTCCGTCTGCCATCAGACGTGCAATCTGGGTTATATGAAGCAACGGGAACACTTTTTTTGTAAGCAAAGAAAACAAAAATAATGACTTTATTCAATATTTCATCTGTCAACGGTCTCCTTTGTGTCTCTCCATATCACTGAATGCTGTGTATGCTCTTCTGTATCATCCGCGCCACCAGGATGCGCTGTTTTTTACATGTACTTAGCTTTGATTTGAAATAAAACAGTGCATCCTTGTGGCGCGGATGACACAGAAGAGCATACACAGCATACGGTGATATGGAGAGACACAGAGGAGATGTTGACAGGAATTATTGAATGAAGTTGTTATTTTTGTTTTCTTCGCTTACAAAAAGTGTTACAGTCGCTTCATATAACTCAGATTGCATGTCTGAGGGCAGATGGAGTATTCCGACGATGACTTTCATACCTTTCCTGGACCTTGACACTGTTATTTATTTGACAGTCTATGGGACAGTCTCAAGCCTCCAGGTTTTCATCCAAAATATCTTAAATTGTGTTCCAAAGATGAACGAAGCTTTTACAGGTTTGGAATGACATGGGGGTAAGTGATTAATGACAAAATTTTCATTTTGGGGTGGAGTATCCCTTTAATGTGTAAAAATTTTCCCATTTTTTTTTTATAGCTAAAATATTTCTTGTTTTGACTATTATGCAACATAAACTCTAATTCATGTCTTATTTATGACAAAACATCTATTCTCTATAATCAGTTTCATTGTCTTGTATAGTTCTGCTTCTCAAGTAAATTTATCTTGTTTCATGGATGTTTAGATATTTTATTCTATATTCACGTGATAACTGCTGTTCGCCAACTATGTTGAATTTATATTGTCATGGAAAAAAAATGAATAAAAGATGGCATATGAAGAGGACAGTCATACAGAATTATGGGTAAGGATTGTTTGAATGTAATATCACATGCTGAATGGTAAACAATAAATGCTTTTAAAGCTCTGTCCACACTATAATGAGAGTGTTTAACATGTGTCTGTTACTGTAAATGTAGTATAATGCAAATTTGTGTTTATTAGGATCTGTGGCTTGAGGTTGCTGAACTCTGATAGGCTTTGACGCACTTCCACAACCTGATAAAAAGTGTACACTCCACACTCTCAATGTCTCTCAGTCCTATTGCCCAGAACTGTGTCTGGAGTTGAAGTGCATCAATATCACTCTTGAATCTGAATGGGTTGTTGTTGTTTTCAGGGTATTGGAATGTCTCTTTGTGACAAAGCTGACCTAATTGTCACTGCTGGGCAACACTGGCACACGCACACACACACAGTTACACTTAAGCAGAAATACTTACCTTTGTAATAACTCACGCTCGTTTCCCTCCTGCTGTTCCGCCGTCGGCAGCGCGGGTACACACGCGGTCCCGATGGCATATACGCGTTGGACATTATTTCATCTTCCCCTCCACATCCGTCAATATTCATAACCCCGGACATTTTACACACTCACACTGCGCGTTGTTTGATGTTGTCTTGTCTCGTCAGTGTTTGATATATTGAATTGGGCGTGTGATGGTCGGTGTTCCGGTTAGGTTGACCACCTGGCTATTGCTCTGTTGCAGGTCAGCAGACCTGATTTTGCGGGACACGAGGGAGAGAAATTACTATTATTATACTAGGTGAATAAATATTTATTTTTTTATTAGATATCTTTTTGCAGTGATGTTAACATGTTTTAAATTGCTAAAAGGGTTTATAAAAATGTTAATGACGGCGCTGACCGGCGCTGTGAACGTCACTAATAATATTTAATAGTAATATCAGTAAAAAATTATTTTAACAGCACGTGTCTATTCAATCCAAATAATTAAGTGAAAATAATAATCCAATCGCTATAGCACATTTCCAAATAAGCACATAAATTCCATTAGGAAAGACTAGAAAGATTAAATGCGTTCTTACCGGATTCAGTGCATCTTGAATTTATATTTTTTGTCTGATCTGGCAGCTTCGAGTAGGGCCTTCTCATTCATTATGTGTCTGTAGAACTCCTGGCAGGTGTAGCTGTAGTTCACTTTCACCAGGAGTTCACTTTTTATGAGGTCCACAGTTGCGCGGTTCCTTGTCACTGTCCACGCAGCAGTCATGAGAGAAAAAACCCTCTCCACGAACGCATTGGTGAAAGGAATGCTCAAAGCCAAAGATACCAGAGCTGTTATGTTTGGGGCACGGACGTGCTTCAACAGAACTGTCCACTTAGATGCAACAGGATTTGTTGTTGTTGCGATTTCCTTTACGTGCGGCATAAGAACACAGAATTCATCATACAACTGGTTCATGTCCAGTTTAAAGCTCATTTTTAATGCTTCAGCTGCTCCACGGAGGTCTTGGAAGCTAAATTCCCTCTTGATAGCCAGGCATGAGATGTGCTTTAGGTAGTTGCCATCAGTGAAATCAAACCACTTGTGTAGGTAAGCAAGCGCGCTCTTTCATAGAACATAAGAAAGTCCTGCTCTATAACAGCAACCTGTGCGGTGGGAAACTGTTGCAGGAGAGTACTGGTCTCGAATCCAAAGAATCAATCATTTTTCCTTTGCTCTAGTTTCAATTTGAGATTGGTCATTAACTCGAAAAGTTCACACACAGTTGTCTCGTCTCCCTCAACTTTAAGCACTGCGTCGAAAAAAACTTTGAGGCTATTTTGCAAAAACAGCAAGTATGCCTGGAGTTCACAGGGCACGTCTTCTCCATCCTCACAATCAACTACCAAATTCCAAAATGCACATCGACATCCCCCATCTACAAGAGATAAAAAATAGCTTTTGACAGCTGGCCAGGAGTCGTGCAGACGTTTGACAGCAGGCCACAAACTTAGCCACCGTGTCGGCACATTCTTGTAAAGAGCCGTGTACTCCTCGTCCACAAACTCAAACACTTCCTTTAATTCTTGCACACGTTTAGCTGAAGACGAAAAGTGGTTGCAAACTTTTGTGACTATGTTCTCAATGTCAATTCTCAGCTTATCGCCTGCATACCTCCCACAGTTGTGCAGAATATGGGCCACGCAGGTTGGCCTTGATAACTGATGCATTCTTGTCCGTCAGTTTTTTTATACACAGAGTTATGCACACCATAATTGACGCTAGCGTTATCAGCGGAGTATGCAGAGATCCGTTCTAACCCCAGGTTCTCTCCTCGAGCCTCGAAACAACCTGGTTGAAAATTGCATCAGAGTTTTCATTGCAATCATCATAAAAGTCCAACAGTTTGTTCTGCACTCCTAGGTCGGGTGTGTAATATCTTAATGCTAACGGGAATAACTTGGTTGTTCCATGGTTTGATGCATCAGACGCAATGGAAAAGTGAGGAAGAGAATCCGGTGTATCTGCAATCATTGGCGCATTTAACTGTTTCAAGCATGTTTCTAAAGATGCTGGTGCAAGCACACCTGTAACAATAGATGCACTCTTCGTTCTTCCACAAGCCAGCTTCTTTGCTATTTCTGAATCGGGGAAAATGACTGGGGCTAGTTTAGTAGTACAGTCGCCTGACCTATACGATAAACCATGCTGCACATTATGGTAGACACTTCCCAGCTAACACAGTTACGTCGTGACGACGTAACTGGACCAGACCATATTCGTCGCAGCGCATATTCGTCCAGCAGCGACGTACCATATCAAAACGTTTGGTACGTCGTGGAACTTGATGAGTTCCCAACGACCAAACTTTGTGATTCCCATATTGGTCCGTCGTGGCGACGTTATTTGGTACGTCGCTGGAACCTTTTGATGAGAACGTCCTAACGACCAAACTGGCACGTTGTGAGGACGTGGCTAATACAAAAACATTAAATTGGACAAAACACAATATTGGAATCAACATTTATTCAGCTATTTCTACAAATACTAAGCCAAAACATTTTGAACATTAAACCCATTTTTAACCATGCGAGTGTTACAAGTCTTGAGCACAGAAAACTGAACACATCATTTCATAGATTACACATTATAATCAATTGAAAATGTTTGTCTTAAGTCGGGAGGAAGTGTGTATCTTAAAAATTAAAAATAACAACGATAACTACGAGAAAAAAGACAAAAACGGCTCCTACGTTTCCATGCCAATTCAACACTAATACTCTTTGGTTACGGGGAGGAAGTGTGTAGCTTCTAGTAGTGTGTTGGTTATAGTGAGTTCGGGAAAGTGTTTCAAGTTCAGCAGCATATTTCAGCCTACGTACCTGTGTTGTGTAGTTTCCTTAATCTGTTCTGAACGATCCAGCTTCCAATATTTATGTGTTGAGTTCATGACGAAAAGTAAGTGGTCACGTCGTTGTGTTTGTGTTTCTATACTGTAGAATTACAATGCATTAACATGCCCAGCGGGATGAGTGAGATGTATAGCTATAGAACAATGTTTATGCTGTAAAATACTGTAGGAAATACTAATTTAACTGATGTGAGCTTCCTGAAGTTTAAATTACGTAGTAACGTTTATAACATTGAATTAAGAAGAGTTAATATCGTGTTCAGGAGACCACTTGCAGACGCTGTTGTGCAGTAGCCTTTCTGGCCAGAGGATGTCGCCATTTCTCCTTCTGTAAACCCCTTTTTTAATATAGTTTTAGATAAACTGGTCAGTTATATAGGAGGTGAAGCTATTATGTGAAGGAAGTAATATCCTCATTATGTAATTGTAGATTATGTTTAAAGGGACATAGCAATGTTTATTGATATATTTATGTTTGATGATCCTGATTTGTATTATTTGTGTGGATTTATTATTTACGTTGCATAGTAATCAGTACCTAATGGTGATTTATTTGTTTCTTATCAGACTATAATGACAATGCTGGATATTGGAATGTTCTGATGAATACTGCTGGATCTCAATACAGTTAATTGAAGAAATTACATCTCCTCGTCTTCATTCCTGTGTCCTGATCGATACACCATCCTGTTTACTGGCTAAAACCCTTGATGAACTAGCCCTGCTAGAATACCTCACTAACATTGGTCCTTCGAGCCGGATAGCAGTATTCAGGATGGAGACAGATGAAGAGATGTATCCTGATGTGAGACCTAAAATACGTCGACCTGTCAGACTTCAGGACTTTGAAGTGGACTATATGGGATATAGTCAACGAGATCAGCACCAATGGGGCCTCTCATCCCCTGCCTTGGATAGGAGGGCGTTCCGCACTCGGGAGGGTCCAGATCAGATGACCCCTTTCCAAACAGCCCACCCTCACTCTAGTGGCTTCCCCGGGAATGCTGCTCACCCTGAGATTCCTCAGCTAGCCCCAGATCACAGCCAGAGGAGGGATTTGGATGGGCTTAGCCAGCCTGCGCGGACACCCTCATCCCATCAGAGCCCATATCTGTATTCTCGTTTCTCTGAGGAAATCAGAGCTATTCGAGAGGAGAATACTAAACTGCTGCAAACACAACAGGCCTTTCAAACGGGCATAAAGGAACTCAATGAAGCACGGCGCGAGATGAAAGAGCTACTGGAGGTAGCCCGCTCACTGAGAGCAGACCTGGCCCAAGTTAATAGCCCAACCTCAAACTATAGTAATCCCACATCTCCACAAGCTGATGCTGTAGCCTCAAGGAGTTTCGCTGTTGCAACACACTCAAAGGAAATGGAGCAGGAGGACTGGCCTGATCCTCCACCATGGCCTGAACCTGATGAGAATGTGTCAAGAGGGATGTGCAATCTCAGGGTTGAGGAACAAGGGCTAGACAGTAGACATCACGACCTTTCCCCCGAAGCTAGAGTATGTAGGCCTTGTAAGTCTCCACTGCCTCATCAGTATCCCGCTCCTACTTCCGATAAAGGGCTATCACCATACCTCTCTACACGACCCTCTCAGTTGCTCACACACCCTGCCCCAGCTCAAGCACCTGTGATGCAATCAGCGCCTGCCCGAACCTACCATCCTTTAGCAGCCACTGGAGCGGTACATGGCATGCCACCACCTAATCAGTTAATGCAGCCGCCATGGAATGAACAAGTGTATCGAGGGCCCCAACCCACAATCCCAAAGTTCATTCACCCGGATCCCAGTGAATTTGCACGGCTTCGCATAGCTCTAGAAAACTTACTCCCATCTAATGCTACAGAACTCTTCAAGTATCAAATACTTGTGGATCATTTAAAGCTGGAGGAAGCTAAGCTTATAGCTGATGCTTATCTAAACTCGCCAACCCCTTATAGTGACACTATGTCAGCCCTCCATGACAACTTTGGTCATCCTCATCAACTTGCCTTAAAGAAGATAGCAAGTGTTCTAGAAACCCCCGAAGTAAGGCGTGGTGATACTATGGCATTCCAGAAGTTCTCCCTCCAGATACAATCTTTAGTGGGCTTGTTGCGGACTCTGGGTCCCCCTGAAGGGGAAATTGAACTCAACTGTGGCTCACATGTTGCTCGTCTGCTGAGTAAGCTCCCTCCGGAACAGCGAGCTGATTTCCGTCGACATCAGTTCAAGCAGTTAGGGGCGACCCACACTCTACATGATTTGGCAGAATGGCTCCGCTATGAATCATGGTGTCAGGGCTTCGACAGTCAGGCTACTGGACGCAGCATAAAGGAAAGGCAGAATGCGAAGACTGATGGTCGTCCTGGAAGACAAACGGTGACCGTCCTACATGGAGCTGGTGAGTCAAGAGAGACAGCATCTTTGTACCACAAAGAGAGTTCAACCAGCAGAGGGGCCAAGAGTAAAGCTTACTGTGCCTACTGTGAGAGTACTGAGCATTATCTTAGTCAATGCAGTGCGGTCACCAAACTCTCCAAAGACCAGCTTAAAGAGTGGATACGGGTTAACAAGCGGTGCTGGCGCTGTGCACAAACTCACCAAGCCGCTCAGTGCACATTGAAGAAACCTTGCAACATCTGTCAGGGAAAACACCTACTGGCTCTTCACGAAATAAATACAAGAGCAGAGAGGGGCAATAAAGATGTAGCTGTTAAAGAAGAGAGCTGCTTAACCAGCTCTGCGGCTGACTCGCTCTACCTGGACAGACCTGGAGCCGGGAATCGAGTCATGTTAAAGGTCGTCCCTGTGCTTGTACATTATGAGGACCGGACTCTTGATACCTTTGCGATCCTCCATGATGGGTCAGAGAGGACCATGTTGTTGCCAGCAGCAGCTAAGTTTCTTGGCATAAAGGGCACTCCTGAAGCGCTTCCTTTGCGTACAGTCCGACAGGACATCCAGATCCTCCATGGCCACACGGTGTCTTTCCGTGTCTCACCAGCTGCAAACCCTCACACCAGCTATAAGATCAATGGTGCCTTCACGGCTGGTCGCCTCAGCCTAGCACAGCACACTTACCCCATTGACCGTCTGAAGAGGAAATACAAATATCTAAGTGGCATTCCCCTACCTGCCTTAAGAGATGCTCAGCCTACACTCCTTGTAGGCTCCGATAACCCTCAGCTGATAACACCTGTCGAACCAGTCAGGCTTGGTCCACGAGGTGGCCCAGCCGCAGTCCGTACCAGGCTCGGGTGGACTCTTCAAGGCCCTACCCCATTCAGGGGGCGGCCAATTCAACCTGCACAGTGTCTGTTTACTTCATCTGCGCCACCAATGGATGAGCTTTACAAGCATGTTGAGAGGCTCTGGCAAGTAGACACTGTACCTTACCGACATGAAAGAGAGGTGACTCGGTCAAAGCAGGATCAGCAGGCTGTAGCATTGCTTGAAGCCAAGACGGTCCGTACTAATGTAGATGGAATTCTTAGGTACGCCACACCATTGCTGCGCCATCCGAGCATGCCACCTTTGCACTCGCCAAAGGAGTCAGTTATGCCCATGTTACGTAGTACTGAGAGGCGACTCTTAAAGGACCCTAAACTAGCAGATGCGTACAAGATGGAAATGCAGAAGCTCATAGAAACAGGTGCTGTGAGGGAAGTCACTGAGGAGACCTCTACCAAAGAGGGATGGTACATCTCACATCATCTCATCAGCCACAACGGAAAGAACCGCCTGGTCTTTAACTGCTCTCACCAGTACCTCGGGCAGACCCTGAACCAGTACCTGCTACCTGGCCCTACCCTTGGTGCCCCCTTGCTGGGAGTCTTATTGAGATTTCGTGAACATCCCATAGCTGTTAGTGGAGACATCAAGGGGATGTTTCATCAAGTCCGCCTCATCCCTGAAGATCGCCGCCTTCTAAGGTTCCTGTGGCGGGACCTGAAGGTGGAAGAAACCCCAAGAACATTTGAGTGGCAAGTTTTGCCTTTCGGCACAACCTGTAGCCCGTGCTGTGCGACATACGCCCTGCAGCGCCATGTTGTTGACCACTGCCAGCCGGACGATGACCTGAGATTCTCGGTTGAGAACTGCTTTTACGTAGATAACTGCCTGCAGAGCGTGGGTACGCCGGGTGAAGCTAAACTGCTGGTGGATCGCCTCAGGGATCTTCTGATTTCTGCAGGTTTTGAGTTGCGTCAATGGGCTTGCAACAATCCAGGCGTCCTGAGTCATTTGCCTCAAGAGGCCAGATCTGAAAGCCTGGACCTGTGGCTGGCACAGGATAAGTCCAATCCTCTGGAGTCAACACTCGGTCTCAGCTGGAATTGGGCAACCGACTCCTTGGGCTACAAACATAGGCCTGTGTCTTACGAGGTACCAACTCTGAGGAACATTTACAGAGTTCTAGCTACTCAATATGATCCCTTGGGTTACATGTTACCTTTCTCCACTCGAGCGAAGCTCATCATCAGGCAGCTGTGGGATAAGAAGCGAGGTTGGGATGACTCTAACTTACCCGCCGAACTCCTGCAAGCCTGGTCCACCTGGGAGGCTGAACTGGAGTCCTTACCTCTCCTCACATTTCCACGTGCATATGTTCCGGCGGACGCCAACCTTGAGGGTGCTACCCGTGAGGTGCACATCTTCGCAGATGCGTCTGAGCAGGCTTATGGAGCTGTAGCCTACATGAGAACCGAGGACAGGGAAGGCCAGATCTACCTGTCTTTCATCCTTGCTCGTTCACGAGTAGCTCCAAGACGTCTGCATTCTATCCCACGCCTGGAGCTTTGTGGAGCTCTGGTTGCAGCACAGCTGGCTCATGTCCTTGAGAGGGAACTAAGCTTGACAGTGGCTCGAACTGTGTTGTGGTCAGACTCCACTACAGTCCTAACCTGGCTACACTCCCAATCTTGCCGCTACAAGGTCTTCGTAGGCGCCAGAATAGCTGAGATACAGGAGTTAACAGAAAAGTGCACTTGGCGCTATGTGGACTCAGCAAACAATCCTGCTGATGATCTGACGAGAGGGAAGACCCTGGAGGCCCTAATAGATCCCAACCGATGGTCTCAAGGACCTCCCTTCCTTCTCCAGAACCCAGCCACCTGGCCAGAAAGACCCAGCACTGAGCCATTTGAGGACAATGTGGAACTCCGGAAGACCACCTTCTGAGGAGTAACGATTACCTCACCAATGTCAATCAGCAGGGATGACAAGGTGTACCAAACCTGGCAGGAGCTTATAGATGCCACTGCTCTAGAAATCCTAGGACCAAACCCTTCAAGTTCACCACCTAATGCTGAAGAGTACCAACAGGCAGAGATGATTGTTCTCCAGCGAGCCCAACAACAGTCATTTCCAGAGGACTACAAACTCCTTGCAGCCGGGAAACCTGTCTCACCTGGGAGTCGATTACTCACCTTGGCTCCGGAGTTAGATAAATCCACGGACCTCATACGAGTAGGAGGTCGGTTACGACGTTTGGAAGGTCCAGATGATTTGACATTGCACCCTGTAGTTCTGGATGCCTCACACCCGGTTACACGCTTGCTTATCCAAAGGTTTGATAGCAACCTGCTCCATCCTGGTCCAGAGCGGGTCTTTGCAGAGATGCGGCGGCGGTCGTTCTGGATAATCCATGGAAGGGAGGCAATTCGCAGACATCAGCGTTCTTGTGCCGAATGTCAGCGCTGGAGAGCTCAGCATTCCATTCCCCGAATGGCGGACCTTCCCGTTGCTCGTCTCCGATTACACAAACCCGCCTTCCATTCCACTGGCGTGGATTGTTTTGGACCCATGTTTGTGAAGATGGGCAGACGCCAGGAGAAACGCTGGGGGATAATATTTAAGTGTTTAACAACCAGGGCGGTACACTTGGATCTCCTCAGAAATATGGACGCGGATGCTTACTTGATGGCCCTAAGACGGTTCATCGCCAGAAGGGGGACACCTGCAGAGTTGTTGTCAGACCAGGGGACCAACTTCAGAGGAGGAGAACGGGAACTTAGAGAGGCGTTTGCCAGTATGGAGCCAACTTTGCGGAAACGACTCGCGTGTCAGAGGATTAAGTTTCAGTTTAACCCCCCAGCAGCTCCACACTTTGGTGGAGTGTGGGAGAGAGAGGTCCGCTCCGTCAAGTCTGCACTTTACACCTGTGTGGGGGCACAACCTGTTCATGAAGATGTCCTTCTCACCGTTCTCCTGGAAGTTGAGGCAATACTCAACTCTAAACCATTGGGTTATGTATCTGCCGACATTGCAGATATCGACCCTGTGACGCCTAATAGTCTGCTTATGGGGCGGCCCGATGGATCTCTACCCCAAGTGGTCTATCCTGAGACAGAGCTCCTGAGTCGCAGACGCTGGAGGCATTCACAAGTTCTTGCCGACCAATTCTGGTTCAGATTCATCAGAGAATATCTCCCTGGGCTGCAGACCAGACAGAAATGGCACTCCACTTCTCCTGAACTACTGGATAAGGCTGTTGTCATGCTGGTGGACCCGCAGCTACCTCGAGCCATGTGGCCCATTGGACATGTAACCAAGGTCCACCGCAGCGACGATGGATGCATTAGATCCGCTGATGTGGACATCAGAGGACATGTGTACACACGACCAGTAGCTCGGTTGGTGATGTTGCCAGCTCTCCCGTCGGGGGAGGATGATGCCTCAGTGAGCCCCCCTCAGCCTGACTGATGAGCCTTTAATGGAGCAAATGTGCTTGCACATTTGGGGGCGGCTGTATAAAAGGCTCTGACGTTTCTGGGTGCATGCCGCTTTAAGACTCTTCTTCGGTGGTTACGGGGAGGAAGTGTGTAGCTAGTGTGTTGGTTATAGTGAGTTCGGGAAAGTGTTCAAGTTCAGCAGCATATTTCAGCCTACGTACCTGTGTTGTGTAGTTTCCTTAATCTGTTCTGAACGATCCAGCTTCCAATATTTATGTGTTGAGTTCATGACGAAAAGTAAGTGGTCACGTTGTTGTGTTTGTGTTTCTATACTGTAGAATTACAATGCATTAACATGCCCAGCAGGATGAGTGAGATGTATAGCTATAGAACAATGTTTATGCTGTAAAATACTGTAGGAAATACTAATTTAACTGATGTGAGCTTCCTGAAGTTTAAATTACGTAGTAACGTTTATAACATTGAATTAAGAAGAGTTAATATCGTGCTCAGGAGACCACTTGCAGACGCTGTTGTGCAGTAGCCTTTCTGGCCAGAGGATGTCGCCATTTCTCCTTTTGTAAACCCTTTTTTAATATAGTTTTAGATAAACTGGTCAGTGATATAGGAGGTGAAGCTATTATGTGAAGGAAGTAATATCGTCATTATGTAATTGAAGATTATGTTTAAAGGGACATAGCAATGTTTATTGATATATTTATGTCTGATGATCCTGATTTGTATTATTTGTGTGGATTTATTATTTACGTTGCATAGTAATCAGTACCTAATGGTGATTTATTTGTTTCTTATCAGACTATAATGACAATGCTGGATATTGGAATGTTCTGATGAATACTGCTGGATCTCAATACAGTTAATTGAAGAAATTACATCTCCTCGTCTTCATTCCTGTGTCCTGATCGATACACAATAGCCTGCTAGAATCCTCACTAACACAGTAGTCTCATTAATACAACTCCTCCATAATTTGGTGCAAAAAACTAAGACATAATAAAAAGATATGAAACAATTCAGTAGATACTTCATTACTTTTTTGCAGAAGAAAAGTTCAATTGTTTCCCGAGCGTCCTATATGAGGCCACCTGCTACAAATGTCTGGTGATGTGCTTTAATACGGCTTTACTATCAGAAGATAAACCTAAACAATATTACAATTACCAAAGAACCATAGTTCTTGAGCTTCTCAGAAGATAAAAGACATTCATTCATAAAGAGTAAAGATATGTAAAACAACAATATGGAGATTTCTAGCATCTCTCCTGTATTATTTGGCCCACTTCAAAACACAAACAGTTTTTAGAAAATGAGTGTGTTGAGTTTCTCAGGAGAATGTGTGATCTCTGACTGTGGAGAAGACTCTTTCAGACAGTGCTGCGGAGGCAGAGTTAGGTGCTGGACAGCCGATAGAGAAGAGGAATGTCTTTCTTACCCCAGCAGCAGAAGACAGGCTCTTCTGAGGGAAGGACAGGAGGCTTGATGCAGTGTTTTGCTGTAGAACAAGGCTCCTTCTCAGCACCTGATCTTCTTCAGCAAAGAGTTCCTCTAGTGCAGAGTCAGAGACTCCAGATTTCTTGCAAACTGGAATCTTTTAATAACATTTAGCATATTATTGTAGTCAGGTTTATTGTTTTTATTTTAACACATGGCAAAGGTATGAGAAAATTGTTTAACGTGTTCTTCCCCCTCTTCTTCATCCTGAGCCTGCACCGTCAATAAACTTCTCTGAGCTGAAAGGGAGGATCATCTTGTTAATGTTGCTAATGTATGTACACAGCCATTCAAACATTTTTTTTTTAATGTTTTTCGAGAGAATTCTCTTCTGCTCACCAAGGCTATATTTATTTGATTACAATCACAGTACAAAAACAGTAATATTGTAAAATATTTGTAAAATTTAAAAACAACAGTTTTCATACTCTTTTTTGAATAATACTTTAAAATGTATTTCATTTCCTGCAAGGCAAAGCTGAATTTTTCAGTAGCCTTTACTCCAGTCTTCAGTGTCACAACATGATCTTATGTCATATACTGATTTGCTGCTCGAGAAACATTGCTGATTATTATCAATCAGTGCATTTACATGCACTTAATCGCATTATTGCCGCTCTGACCAAAGCGTGCATGTGCTCATGACGTACATTAATGACATCAGGTAAGTCCATACTCTGATTTTTGGAAATAATCACATTATTTGTGCGCATGGAAACAGTTGTGCTACTTAATATTTCTGTGTAAATCTTGAATTTTTCCTTCATGATTATTATATGAATACAAAGTTCAAAACATAAAAAAAAAACTTTTTTAAAATTATAATTAAAATTTAAGTCTTTTCTACCACTTAAATGTCTTCCCAAAGAAAAAAAAATCACCTTTTGAACTGTAGTGTAGACAAAAATATTGTGCAGCACAACTGTTTTCAACATTGATAATAATCAGAAATATTTCTCGAACAGCAAATTAGCATATTAGAATGATTTCTGAAGATCATGTGACACTGAAGACTGGAGTAATGATGCTGAAAATCACAGAAATAAATTATACTTTAAAATATATTTCAAACTTTTGACCAGCTGTGTACATTGCTACATTTAAATGAAAACCACTTGTGATAAACAATGCACACATTCTAAGAAAAAAAACAAAAAAACACTTACATTCTGATGATTACTTCCTTTCCTCACTGCTGTCTTCTTCAGTTGTTCCCAGACTTCCTTATTTTTCATCTTTCCCTTGAATTTACACAAACATAAACAAATAAAACTAATTAAACAAATAATTTTATAGACAATTTGGATAAGTCACCTGAGACTTTTTTTGATGGTGGCCACAATCTGTGAATCTTCCTTTTTGAAATCTTAAGTGGTTCTCCAGCTTCTAAAGGAAAGGCAGATTCTGGGGCCATTTTCACAGAGAATTTTATCTTACTACTAGGTGTCCTAGCTAGGAGATTTAGCTTAAAACCTATTAACAAAACTCTCAAGGGTCTACAGTAACTAAAAAAGAGAGTTGAGTCATTGCAATGACCTTTTTCTTTGTTAAATTTCCAAACTTGGAGCTCTTAATATTGAACTCTCAAAGTGCACCAGATAGACGAATTTAACTTTAAAATGTACACAATTTCTTACACGAGACCATGCCCCCAGATCCCCCAAACAACACAAGCCTCCATAGTCTCAAAAAAAATAATCCTGTGGGAAATACAGCAAAGTGATGTGGTTGTGTAATTTAGTGAACAGTGAAAGTGACGTGACATTCAGCCTGTGGCATTTAACCCATCCGAAGTGCACACACACAGAGTAGCACACACACACACTGTGAACACACACCCGGAGCAGTGGGCAGCCATGCGGCCCGGGGAGCAGTTGGGGGTTCGGTTCCATGGCCTTGCTCAAGGGCACCTAAGTCATGGTATTGAGATCCTCCTCACATTGGTCAAATTTAGGCCAACTCCAATATTTTTTAAACATTTAAAAACGGGAGGTTCTCATAAAGGCAGTGGTTTACAATTGTGGTCCTGGGGACCCGCAGCACTGCACACTTTGTATGTCTCTCATTAAACACACATGATTCAGATAATCAGCTCCTTAGGAAAGAGCTCCATGAACTAAACTAAACTTGTGTAAGTTTTTAGATAACTGGTATCAATCTCAGACAGGTTTGGTCAATAGTTTGCCAGGTTTTCTTAGGTAAATGGAAACCCTACTTGAAGAGGTTGTTCCACATTATTAATCAAGTCACAGTTCTCGTGAAATATGGTGAGGAAGAAAGATCTTTCTGAAGATGAAAAGTATGAAACAATGCAATGTCTTGCAAAAGGCATCAAAACAAACAATATTTTGTCAGTCTACATTGAGAGGATCTTGAGACTCCAGTAGCTTCAAACATCTGTCTGCTGCTCAGCAGTGGCTTTTTTACAGCTGCCATTACAATACAGTTAATTTGTTTGACAGAAACTTTGCTTAATAAATCTTTATCTGACCAAGATCTTCTGTGCTCTAAGTCACTCACAAATCTTTTGACAGTTCAATAATCTCTATTTGCTTTTCACAAAATATTGTTTGTTTTTCATACTTTTCATCTTCCTCACCATATTTCATGAGAACTGTGACTTGCTTATTAATTTGGAACAACCTCTTTAAATAGGGTTTCCATTTACCTAAGAAGGCCTGGCAAACTATTGACCAAACCTGTCTGAGATTTATACCAGTTATCTAAAAAGATGTGAAAAAAACCACAAAAACAAAAATCTGACTATTTATTGTAACAAAACCCTATTGATATCACTTGCATAATAATTTGGAAACTCGGTGTTATATATAAGTATCGTGATAGTATAGTGTATCGTCCCAGCTCTAGTTACTACAGTCAAAACAATAAAACTCTTCAAGAGCACACAATAACTGAGATTTAAAACTGTTAAAAGAAAAGGCTCAAAATATTGCACAGATATAATACACTACACATCAATATCTCTTCCCTTGGTGTTTTGAACATTTCTATGTGTAGTGCTGAACGCTGTGACTCTGTGTTGCTTCAAGCACATCATTCTGCGCACTGGTTGCGCATAAGCACTATGCGCTGTATAGGAGCCATACCCTTTCATATTATAATACTTCAGCGCAATTAAAGCTTATTAGTCTTTCTTGTTCTGTCCTGTCTATCACATGTTGCTGCCTTCATTACTGTGATATATGTTAAAAAGAAATGTCCTTTAATTTTATAGTATATAATTTATATATATTAATATATTTATGCTACTTGTTTTTTCATAAATTTATTTTACAACAATATAAAGAGCAATGTGTAACATTTTACCAGATTTAGTCCTACACTTATTAACTTTTATCCTCAAGATGTTTTGTGAATATGGGCCCAGGTCAACACACAGAAATATAGAAATTCTACACTGATTAAAAAAAAACTGCACTGGTATCAGATCAGATCGGAATTGGCAGTCATTACCTGTCTCTCCTCCTGAGCCTTTAGTCGTGTGGGTCCAGGAAGGCTGTTTGTATATCTGGATACTGCTGCACAAATCTTTTAACCATGAGAAATGCAGTTTCAGCATATCCTCACGTCCAGGACAGCAGAGTGGTCAGGATGACCTGAAACATATAACAAACTGAAATCAATTTAAATGTATTTAGTCTTGCCTGAGTGATGCTGAAACAACCAGGTTTACTTTTTCACCCAGGATTCACTGCTTCCTATGGAACAGTCTTCATGAAGAATGATCTCTTGATCCTGGATCCTTGCTGACATCCACTTGGAGATGATTTAGATGATATGTGGTTGTGTCTAAAGGTTAATGAATCAACGTTACAAGAATACTGATAGCAGCACTATTGATCCTGTAGCTTATATCATTCTTTTCAGTATTGAACCAAATTAGTACCAGTTTTTGAAACCCGTCTCTATTTGTAATAGTTGTCTTGTTGCTGCTGCCCAGACTGTCTCTCCACCTGATGATTAAAAAAAAAGTATGTTAGTTTTACAGCAATGAATAAAACATTTAAACTGCTAGGTGGCAACAAATGAATATCTTTTCTTATAAGCAACTCACTGAATCATTGACTCAACTGGTGTGAGGCAGGCCCTAAAAAAAGTGAACCATTTGTTTATTAAATATTTGTTGAAACTAAAGTATCAGATCTATTTGAGAATGAAACTAGAATAAAAAGAATGCATGTGAAAAACACCATTAACACCAATAATGAGCAGATGACAGAATTTACAGGCCTACCACTTGAGTGAGAAAAGGGGAAATCATTAATCCCACATAACGTTACACTGAACATGATTTCGGCAGCCTCGGTCTAATTAACGTTAAACTTTATATTTAACGTTCTATCGGTTTATATTCAAGTTCACAGCATGGCTAGCATGAGCATCATCAAGCTCGAGCGGCAGACATTCAAACAAACTAATTAACGTTACTACGGTTAAATTTTAAAGAATTAGAAAGTGAATATTGTGTAGTTTATCGTGTTAAATGTAAAATAATTTAAAAAAGGTATAAAATTGTATCTCAAGATTTTAATAGTTAACGTTATCTTAGACCGCCTCTGAGACTGCTCTTGAGCTAACCTAACCAAACAGAGCATTTTGTTTATTAAACTGAATAAGAAAACCCTACAAAAATACAAAACACTACTCCTCTTTGGTGACATCTAACTTTATATCAGTAGAAACTATGAATAAAAGTAGATTTATAGCACTTACCTTTTCCTCCGTGTCCGTCTCCTGTAAGTTGACCGTTAATGACGGGCACGCGCACTTAACGTTACAGTACTCAGAAAGTGACGCGCGCTGCTAGTTTAAATGTTAATTTGTCCCGTGCCCTCTTTCAATGAATCTCTGTCATTAACAAACATTATCACCATTTGCTAAGCAAACTATTTGTTATTTGTTTTGTCGTTAATTTAATAAATGTTTTATATATCTAAAAATATAATAATAATTCATGCCATATTTTAAAATTCTTGATGAATTTAGTATATTTCTCAAATAATAGGCTATTCAAATGGTATCTTAATAATAATAATAATACATGCAGTGGAATAATATGAAAAAGTTATCTGGAGACCAGCTGATCACGTCGCTACAACGTCCCCAATGGGACTAACTAGCGACGTCTTTTGAGGACGTGCCCGCGACGTTTCTGGGATGTTAGCCGAGATCCTAAAAAATGGAACTTTACCACGACGTCCTCACAACGTTGCCATAAAGTAATGTCGCGCTGACCAAATGACGACGAACTGGCGACGTCCTCACAACGTTCTGTGTTTGCTGGGTTGTCACTTCAGCTGCTGTTATTTTATTTTGGTTCCCATCTTTCGGTGGAGAGAAAAAACTTGTCATGCTAGCGTTAGCATTTCTTTGTTGTGCATTTCTCTTGTGACTTTCCACATCTCCGTGCCTCCTTACATCCCCCTCACCTCCATGCGTGATGGTAAAACATTGGTGGCATACACTGCAATCTCCTTTCTTAGGGTCACCTGTAACTGGTTTTAACCATGTATATTTTTTCTCCCATTCCTTATTATACGAACAAAGACGCTTTTTCTTCTCGGGAGCTCCGAATAGATCCTTTTTTCTCTTGCGTTTTTTTTTTTTTTTTTTTCTGTGGGGGGGGGGGGGGGGGGGGGTTTCAGTGTTTTATTTCTGTTCTGAAATATTCGGTGTCTGAGATTTTCGGTGACGCTGGGCAGAGCTTACATGAATATTCAAGAGTTTCCTGTTTCGCGTTAAAGCGACTCTGAAAATATTTGGTACGTTGTCACTGAAACATAAACGATTTTCAAAAAGGTATGTTTTAGCGTAGAATGACATTATGCTTAGTGTATTGTTGTTTTTATTACTATTGTTAATATGCAAAATAATTTAAAGATTGTGAATTGTCGTAATGATTTACCTGAGGTAGGCTATGCTCCAAATGAGCTACAACAATTAAGCATTTTTATAATATAAGAGTCTTAAAATGTGTCGTTTAATAACTGTTCCAAAATGTATCTGTTGTGCCATAATAAAAACAAAATTGTATGATGATTATTCTGTGTCATTCCTAATCGTTTTGCCTCAATCATTCAAAAAAATTGTTTTAATAACAAAGCAAAAGATGATTTTTTTTTTAATGCACACATGAATGGAATATAAACATTCTTAATCTCTGTATTTATTTATTTATTTGTCTAAAAAAATATACTTTAGTACATAAAATGCACTATATATGCACTATATGCAAAAAATGTACAAATGATACACTTTATTATTGTTTTTAATCATATACACATTGTGGTGCACTTGAAAATCATTTTGACTCAAATGTGTATTGGTCAAGTTTTGAAAATCCACAACCTTGCAGTACTTTAAACAATTTTTTGCTTATTTTTCTACAAACTTATAACAATTAAAATGTTTTTTTAGTTTAAATAGAAAGTGGCTATATCAAAAACATACAGTAATTTGTTATATTTTCATTTCAAAGATCTTTGGCTGAATAAAGACTTCAACTGATGGGGTGCGGTGTGTTAAAAGTTTTATTAACCGATGGTGGTGAAGGCATTACGTAAATGACATTTACTACACACCTGTATAAATATAAAAAATACATGGTCATGTTTTGAAAAAAAAAAAAAAAAAAACAAACTGTGAAAGCTACAGGAGGATGTAACAACTTGTATATGTGTTCAGGGATTAGGCCTACTGATCAACATAAGCAAGCACATGTTTATGATTTCTGTTGTAAGTAAAATTATTAAATACATTATTAAAGTAAATTCCTATATGAAACAAGAAATGGCAAACAGAAAATTTATGCACCATGAAACAAACTCAATGAAATCAGCCTTTCAAATCAATGGGATCATATTGTTTATACCACTGCAGAAAAAGCCATTCGAATGACCCACATGTTTTTAATATTTAGTGGAATATCCACCAACATGATCTTTTTTACAAAACCCTTTATCCATGAAACATGTTTTATTAGGTTTGCTTGGTTTGATTACCTTTGATTATCCTGATTCCAAAAGTGTGGATTTCAGGAACAAAATGTAGTAAAACTTTAAAACTGGTTACATAATACAAACATTTGTATCAAATAGTAGGCTATACAAGTTTTTATTTTGCTATGATTTGTTTAAACTGACACTGAAAAGTACACATCCACCATCCCCTGCATCAGATAAAAAAGCAAAAGTAATTCTGATTTACGCATGTCTTTATGTATGTGTGCGTGGCCTCATATATAACATTGACAAAAATATAAGTCTCCCCCATTAGAAGACTTCTGTAAGCTTAGGAAAACAATAACAGGCATATCAAACTCTGGATTTGTAACGATATATTAATTAACAAACAAACAGCTTCCCACATGAAAGGCTGTCATGGGACACCTTTTTTAAGGAGAAAAAAAAAGTTAAATAGTTACCTTTATATCGTTCTTCATTTCTCACCTTACAGTCTTACAAACGTGAGCAAGTTTGTGCCACCATATGCTTACAAACTTCAAATGACATACATAATAGCCAAAACAGAGGAATATGAAAAAACTATTTAACACTACCCCATTTAGTTTCTAACGATAGGCTGGTTCTGGCAAATCAGTGGCTGTAATCGTTTGAGTAAACATTTTCAAAACAGCAAACAATACATTTTGTGCACAAACGCGATCGTTAGAAGCTGAAACGTAATTAACCTACCTGTTGAACAGTTTTTGTGATCCGGTGAAAAACGTACTAAATGAGTCGTTTAACAAACAGAAAACACTGAATATTCATGTAAGCTCCGCCCAGCGTCACCGAAAATCTCAGACACCGAACATAACACAACACCCGCCCTAGCCACCAGAAACAAAAAATAATAACGGCTGAGCTGCGCATGTTCAGTGTTTCTTATTAACATTTTTTTTTATTGTAGAATTTGTAATTTAAGGACGATGAAAATAACCATGACGAAGACAAAAATTAAAATGCGGGACACTGCTTAGGCTTGCGGGACGCGGGACAAAGCTTCAAATTTCGGGACTGTCCCGCAAAATGCGGGACATCACCCCACCCCAGTTGTCAGATTCAGACAAACACAAACATAGAGATCCAACGCAGATCAGTTATGACGTCACTGACTGCGCCGCGCTGCCGCAGCGCACCGGAAACCAGCCAAACATTATTTTATATTAGTAGGGGGTACCTTGTTTTTGTGTGTATATAGATTAAATGGTTAAATGTATTATTTTTGTGTTTAATGTTTTATTTGTTGATTATGTGTTTGAGTTTCTGTTTAGTATTAATTATTTGTGTAAAAGAAGTAGAAATGCCTGAAGTAGTGGGTTTTTACCGTCTGTTATTACCCATTTGAGAAGTCCCATGTGAAGGGGGTGGAGTCTGGCCTATATAAAGGCAGGCCAGATTAAAACTCATCACTTGTTACCAAGTCGGAGCGAGAGTGCAGCTGTGGTGCCTCAAGCGATCTTTCCAACTCCTGTATATTGTAGATATTTACCGGTATATTATATTTTTTTAATTGGATTATTCCCTCTTTATTTTTCTTTTTGTTGTTTCTTTGGTACTTTGTGCACCTGTATATATATATTTTTTTCACTATTGGACTGTATTTATTTTTTTGGCACTGTTAATAAATTTCACTTGCACATAAGTGCTATTGCGGGCTGAGCCATCATTTAACATCTTTTATGGACATTCACAACGTCTCCTAGCGAGTGGTGGTTCTCGCTTTATCACACTCTTGTGCTCCTGGCAAACATACTGACCTCCATGAATGACCAAGACTTTGCTGTGCTTCAGAAGAAGCCTCTTATTGACCTGGTAATACAGTCTTAAATGTCCTAAATCAGCGAGTTGAGCTGTTATCAGATGATCTTTTTTTCCCTGGTTCAGAGTTTGACTGTTGTGTACAGTCAGTATTAATCACTGCATGTTCTGACCAATGTGTTGAGTTTTTAAGAATAAACAGAATCATGTCCCCTTTTGCTCATTCCATAAATAGTTCATTTGGTGTCCTGTAACTTTTTTTATCTAAAGCATTAGTCATGACAATAATCATGTGACCTAACTTTGGTAACAGGGTTGCAAAATTGCAAACCTAAGTAAATGGTAAACACGTTACATAATATAACTGCTCAAGTAAGTTTGACTTTTGACTTAGTTTATCATATTTTTGATGTTTATCTCATACTCTCTAGCTATAAATTATAATATAAAAAGTCAAAATGTTGACACAAAATTATAATTTTAAGATAAAAGATTGAAACGGCATAAAATCATAAATGTCAGACTTAATGACTTTCTGTCTCACAATTCTGATTTTTAATCTCATAATTGTGACTTTTACTTTTTAAATAGTTTTGACTTAATATGACATAATTTTGACTTTTTTATTTCTCAAATAGCAAACATGCACGGCAACCCCATCACTTTATTTAGCATTCATGTAAACACTACATTCAGATTCATCAATCGATTTGCAGGTCACTCAGGGCATTTGTTTACTATCCTATAGCTTCTCAAAAAAAATGCCCTGTGGAGGATCAGCGAACGTAGCTCGCTTTAGCTAAAGAGGACTTTAAGATCGGCTTGTTAACAAAGACGACAGGAGATGTCGTCACCAGCAAGCTGGAGCAAGCTTTTTGATCTGGTTGATGACTTCATCAAACATTGTCAATCCGAGCAATTGAAGTAGTGCTAATCCATCTGTTTCCAATATCTTTAAAAACAACAATGGAAACCTTAGTCAATGCTAATTGATGCAACAGCTTGCCACAACTGAAGATGTTGAGGACTACACATCAGAAACATCAAAAACCCAATGGAAAGACAATCAGAAGAACCAGAACTCAAGAACGTCTTCAAGTTCCTTCAGCAGTGGCTCTTCATGGGAACGTGTTTCAAGACAGTATCAAAGTGGCATAGAAACTGAGGAGGACGTTGCAGATCCCTCTCATGATAGCAAGGATGCAAAGGTTGGTTGCACCAAAGGTGGAAGCACTTCTTCGCTTTCCCTCTGCGATAGCTCAGCATCACATTTTTCTTAGCAAAAACTTTCCATAAGCCCTGTCGCTAACGTAGGACGTCTTGAATTAACACACAAGAAAGAAAGGACAGATCAGCATCTTCAAGTCCCAGACAAGATTCCAGAATGTCAAGGAATGACTCTGCCGTCCACCGAGAGCGACCCGTTTAAGGAACAAGCGTTTGAGCATCTGTCAACACCCTCGTCACCATGCAAGCACTGCTTTGAGAAATGCATTGTGGGAAGCCACGTCCTGACTGAGCATGACTACAGATGTCTCTTGGCTGGAGTTTGTCAACAATGCCTGGTTGAGAGACTGCCGAACAAACCGCTGAAGCCTCAGGATCCCAGACAAATGGAGAAGGCCTATAGCTAGGGCTGATAGGGCTGTCAAAAAAAAAAAAAAAAAAAAAATCAAATATTCATAAAATTTAAAATACAAATCCACATTCGAATGCAAAGACATTGCATTTTAATTTTAAGTGTGCATCAGGATGCCTTATCAGTGGTGTACAAAATGTGTGTCGTTGCTTTTTAATGTTTTTGTTAGACTATCCAGTTAAACCCACTAGATGTGGCGCTGCTGGTTGTTCATTCAAAATATTGTGAAAAAAGAGAACATCAATGTGGAGAAGATCTTGTTTATGTCAAAACTGAAACCAAGCTGTCCACACAGACTGCATATTGTTCAATAGAGACATCTATCACCGTTGCACTCGCGTCTCGCACAAAAGAGCCTCATGTTTAGAAAGCCATGTAAAATTAATGTAAGTTAAACTTTTAAAAACATGTTGTTGTTTTTTCTGGAGATATACAACAAATCAGCATCAACACAACAACAGGAATGGCAGTGTTGAATATCCAGGTTACCCATCCACCCCAAAGACTGTTGAGCCAGTTAAACCAAGAATCGTTTCTCTCTGGATCTGGGATGGACTCTTTCATGTGGGTTATTATGATTGTGATGTTGTCTGGATTATCTGGAATGCAAAAACAACCAGATACTCCCAACATTTTCTAGTGACAAAACCTGCCATGCTAAACCATTGATTTTGTTCAAGGCAGTGGTAGTCCCTATGTTTTCCCCTGGAGTTGTCCATGGACTGATTGTCTTATACCTGTTGTATTGATCAGGCATAGCATGTGTATCTCGTTTCTTTCTACTCTGTGTCCTTTCACTTGTATTACTACACTTCCATACCAGTGGTGTATAAAGTACCTGAAAGCCATACTCAAGTCAAAGTACAGATATCTTACCAGAAACTGACTTTGGTAGAAGTTGAAGTCTCCGTTTAGAATATAACTTGAGTAAAAGTCTTAAAGTATGTGATATTTATTGTACTTAAGTACGAAAAGTACTAATACTATGGTTCCTGTATAAGTAATATAATTTGAATATTGATAATCTTTCTTTTAAAATACGTTTATTTAATGCATGGATTGCTTCTAACAGCACAGCATGAGCTAGCGGTGCCACCTTGTGGCTATTTGGGAAACCCTTAGCATCTCAGCCAGTGTCCAAAATTAACATGCATTTGGAAAATATATGACAGCTATCTTCCCAACTTTGTAACAAGAAGTGTTTATAAATCTATTCTAAAGAAAAGAGAAGGTTTTAGGTCCCACAACTTTTTCCGCCAAAATAAAAACTCTGTAGTAAAGCAAATAAATTATATATATACATTTTACAGAACAACAATAAATTGTTATAATTATGAAATATTTTACAGTGCAAAATTACTGCAATAGTAATATTTCTTTGTTACAATTTTATAATTTAAATATATTGTTTAAAATGATACTAGTTATTATTAATATTATTGTTGTGAATCTATAGTCATATTGAATGAGGGGTAAAAACAGGTTTTGCTTCTTTTTGTCCTAAGAGGATCATATGCACGATTGCACTATTATATGTAGAAATGTTATGCTATGTACATTTGCACTCTTTCAATCTTCAGCTATGTAGCAAAGGAATACCTGAAAGCTTAAGGGCTTCAAATCATATATATATATATATATATATAAACTGTTATTCTATTGTGGATATGGCAAATAATGTCAAGGTTTATGAATAAGATCCAACTTTAAATCCGAACTGTAGACTTTAACGCAGCTGTATCCACATGTCTGTGTCAGGTTCTGCAGAAGGATCGAATCGTAACCTGTTTGTCTGCAGAGCTGTACATGTCTGGGACATTTGTAAAACTCACAAACAACGCAAGAGATACTGACAAGAAGCATGACGCAACTAAATACGGCATTGCCTTTGGTCATTTCACCTACGAGTTCTCCAATCATCAGGAAGTCATGGTGGATCTGCAAGGTGAGATCTAAAATCTGAAAAATGATCAGTTCTTATTGAGAAGCGTCTCTCAATTCACTTGCATTGTTTGCAAAAAGATCCATAAGCAGATTTTGTTGAGCAAATCAAACAACGTCAACAAGATCATTTCCAAGTACAATCCTTAAACCTCTGAGAGCTGAAGGACAAAGAACTTGTCATCTTCAGAAATCTTTTTCGTTCAGCATTTGTTTTGATGTGGTACAAACATGATGAAATTTAAGGCAGTATAACATCATCAGTTATTTTTTATTTTTTTATTTTTTTTGATAGCATTAAGAATTGTGTACATTAGTAGTATTATACGTTTTCTTAAATGTAAGGTCTAAATATGCAGTTTGACGCATTATCTAATAAAATTATTTGCAAACATTGCCAGAGAATAAATCTGAACACTGGATAAAGCCAGGCTCATAAATCTTGTTTGATTTTTTTTTTTTTTTTTTTTTCTATTAAAGGTTTTTCCAGAGGTGATTCTGGATTTCTCTTTTCATCACTCCATAAATCAGAAAATACTGTCAACAGACAGAAAACAAACACATATTTACCATGTTTCTAGGAGTAAAATGTTATAAAAACTCATATGGATGATATTTGAACAAACCCCTCAGTAAAATCCTACAGAATATAGAGAAGAAAAAAACTGCCAAGTTTGGTGTCTGTAAGTGCTGCTGAAGTGGAAATAAAAAACTTTTTTTAGTGGCCTTTAAAAATATGTATTGTAACTGAAATCTACAGAGGCAAATAGATAAAATGCAAAAATAAAACCAGTCAAATGATATATCAACAAACCCTTCTACAAAAGTCTTCAGCAAATAGAGAAGAACAAAACATTGTGTTGTAGCTTCTTGCTGAAAACTAAAAATGTTTTGAAAAATTTCCCATCAACTTTCCCATTTTTGATTTTCTCCCAAATATTTTTTTCTCCTCAGGATCGAAATGGGCCAACGGAAAGGGCTTGACATACCTCACTCGCTCCTGAAGCCCAGATCCAGTCACTTCCAGCAAACTTCAATCAACAGCTTCATCAAGCATCAACACAAATACAATTGTAAAAAAATCTTTACCACACAAATAATCAAAAAAAAAATACAAAAAAAACAAATTTAATTCAATTCAAGTTTATTTGTATAGCACTTTTTACGATACAAATCATTGCAAAGCAACTTTACAGAAAATTAAGTTTCTACAATATTTAGTAGTAGCCATAGGCGGAGTTTCACTTTTATGCTTGGGGGGGCACCCACTGGCAGACGAGCCACGAACACTTTTTTTTTTATTTGTTCTTTATTTCATATATTTATATAATATATATTCGACAGTAAAATGCATAATAAATAAATAAATAAATAAATAAATAAATAAATAAATAAATAAATAAAACATTTTTTCCAGAGGGTACGCACAGAGTTTTTTTTTATTTATTTTTTTATGGAGGACCAAATGATCAGTGAGAGCAGAACGAATGTGCCACACGTTTCAAACTCAACTAAATGGTAAAATACATATATCAAGAGCATGCTCACAGATGAAAACAGAGAACAAAACAGCATTGGATGCAGTGGATTAGAGCCCTGCAGGGTCCTCAAATATAGGCCCTAGCCAGTCTTTTTTCCCCATTTCCCCAAAACAGCTTATACTACTCTTTCAGCTATTAAAGTAGTTCAGTTTTGTATGTAATGGAAAAGTGAATATACTTTGTTTAGTTTTTTTATAAATTTAATTTAGATAAACGTTTGGAGCATTTTTTTGTTCCTTAAATGTAATGGCCAGCGGCAGACAGTGAATGGATCATAGCCTATATGTTTAATCAATTTAGCCTTCTCAAATCATCACATCTTATATATAAATCTATATTTATAACAGTTCAAGCATATTACAATGTTAGTTTAAATGTTTAACCTAGATAAATGTGCGCTGTTAGACGCTTATCCGGTCGTTTGTGTGGAGAGTGGAAGCCGCAGGACATGGAGGCGCCAGCGCGATCAATAGTATTTTTTTCTAGCAGTGGAAACAAGTTAGAATACTCAGTCATTTTTGCTCATAAAGGTAAGAGTAATACATCATTTTAAACTATAAAAGGGTCTAGTTTTATTTGTGTGTACTCACAATATCAACAAAACGTTGTGCTTTTTATGAAATAAAGAAAACAAACGCTTTCTGCCGTCTCGGTCTTGAACAGGAATACTTCACAATGATTTTTTTTTCTTAGGTTCCATGATGAACCTAAACTCAGTGAATTGTCTCACAGAAATGATAAAAAAAATATATAGAAAGCTTTAAATTACTTCTTTAAAATGAAATAATTCAAATTGAAAATAGAAACTCATTCATTGTGTAATCCGTGCATTTCTCTCTAAGGCACATCCAATGAGATGGCGAGTCATTTTTTTCATAACCATAATTGATGGATGTCTAAAATCTATAAATAAGGAAAAGCCTAAAACAGGCCCGATTATAATTTGCATTTTATTTTATAATTCTGTACAATAATAAAAAAAATAAATAAAAAAACATACATATGGCATATGTAAAACTCTGTCCTGTAATTGTATAGAAAATTATAACAAATATTTTTTTTTTCTTCTGATTTTTATGTTGCTCTGTTCTGAATACCTTAAAATTTAAAGGACTTGCTGCAACACAATTTTGCCTGATATGTGAATTATTTATTATCCTATTTAAAAAAAAAAAATATTATCCATTCAGCAAATGCTTTAAAAACAGCTTTAAAAACTTATTTATTGCATTCCAGATGCTTTTAAAGTACTTTTCACTATAAATTTTATGGGCAGCTTAAATTTTAAATATTGTCATGAATTATTTGTATTCCCATTTGTAAAATAGCCAACAAATTAATTGTTGCGGGCTAACCCGATCTCATGATGAAATATAGCACGGTTTTCGGCTTCTATTTGGCGTAATATGTATATGCAGAAATTTACTTTGTCATGCAAAAGACTGATAAATTCATAATTAATGGCATGGCTGGTTCAGTCGACAGAAATGCGAGACACACGGGCCTATAATAACTGCTGAAATGTTTGCGGGGCAAATCTCAGGTCAGTCTGAGCGCTCATGGTATGCACAGTCATCTTTAAGTTTCTAAAGAGTAATCGACGCGATCGCACATTTCACAAGATCCACTTCAGCTTTCACTAGCCAAAGGTGAAAAATCCTTGTGTATGTGCTTTAACTAAATACTGAATCACGCACCACACTCAAGGCCATCGCTTCAAATCGCCTGTCCAATTCAGCCAGAAATTACTCAGTCCACCACATTTTTATTAGCGAGTTTATAAAGAAAACAACGAATATTTTTTAACTTGCTAAAGCTGGAAAATAACGAAAAGAGAGTCCTCTCACGTCCTCTCAAGTTAAGAACCATCCGCGACTCGGGAGGATATGGGACTTAAATAATTCATTTAACCCAAAACGTACTTATTCTAACCACTAAAATAATAAAATAATACAAATAAAATGAGAAAATGTTAATTATTTAATTTTTATATTTTATTCATAGCTCAGACAAAATCATTATTGGCTCTCGTCTGGGGGGGCAGTGCCCCCCCTAGCCCCCCCTAAACTCCGCCTAGCAAGCAACTTTACAGAAAATTAAGTTTCTACAATATTTAGTAGTAGCTTATCAGTGGTGACTGTCAGTTTATGTGCATACGGCAGAAATGTTCAGAAAAATCAATAAAAGACGTAAACAAACAGACGATTAACACTATTAACAGCAATTATGCAATCAAACTTATCGCAAAATGTGGTAGCTCTGTATGTTGTCTCTGGGTTAGCATCATCTGAGGTCCTCTGGGGGTTGGCATCATCTCTTCTCAGGTGTTCTGGATCCAGACTGGAGCTTGTGTAAATCCTAGTTACCATGGGATGTAAATCCAGCAGAAACAGAGAAACAAATAGAGACATAATTAGCGTAGGCTGCTGTTCCAGCCAAGTAAAATTAATTAGTTTAACCCAAGCTAAAGAATAATAATGCGCATTTGATCAGATATAACTGCAGTCCAAAATTATGAGATGCATTATTTGAATGCTTGGCCAAAGAGGTGTGTTTTTTAATCTAGATTTAAAAAGAGGAAGTGTGTCTGAACCCCGAACATTATCAGGAAGGCTATTCCAGAGTTTGGGAGCCAAATGGGAAAAAGCTCTACCTCCTTTAGTGGACTTTGCTATCCTAGGAACTATCAAAAGTCCAGCGTTTTGTGACCTTAGGGAGCGTGATGGATTGTAGCGTGGTAGAAGACTAGTTAGGTACGCAGGAACTAAACCATTAAGGGCCTTATAAGTAAGTAATAATATTTTGTAAATGATACGAAACTTAATAGGTAGCCAGTGCAGAGACTGTAGTATTGGGGTAATATGATCATATTTTCTTGACCTGGAAAGGACTCTAGCTGCTTCATTTTGGACTACCTGTAGCTTGTTTATTGAGGATGCAGAACTAGCTTTTTTGCATCAGGAACAGGTAACATGTTTAGTAGCTTGGCAATGTTTCTAAGATGGAAGAATGCTGTTTTTGTAACATGGGAAATATGATTTTCAAAAGACAAGTTATTGTCTAATATAACACCCAGATTTTTGACAGTAGAGGAAGTAACAATACATCCATCTAATTGCAAATTGTAATCTACGAGATTCTGTGTAATGTGTTTTGGTCCAATAAGTAATATCTCTGTCTTATCCGAATTTAATAGGAGAACATTATTGGTCATACAATCTTTTACATTTTTAACACACTCTGTTAGCTTAGATAATTTAGAAGTTTCACCTGGTCTTGTTGAGATGTATAGTTGAGTATCATCAGCATAACAGTGGAAACTAATCCCGTATTTTCTAATAATATTACCAAGGGGCAACATTGAAAATAGCAGAGGACTTGTGGCACTCCATATTTTACTGGTGATAAATGAGATGACTCCCCATTTAAATGAGATGCAGCCTTGGTCTGACGCAAGAAGCAAGTCATTTGTAATTTTAACAAGTGCAGTTTCTGTGCTATGATGGGGCCTGAAACCCGACTGAAATTCTTCATACAGATCATTTTTTTTGCAGGAAGGAGCACAATTGAGCAGACAAAACTTTTTCTAAAATTTTAGACATAAATGGAAGATTTGAAATGGGTCTGTAATTTGCCAGTTCACTAGGATCTAGTTGTGGTTTCTTAATAAGAGGCTTAATAACCACCAGCTTGAATGGTTTTGGGACGTTACCTAAAGATAACGACGAGTTAATAATATTGAGAAGCAGTTTTTCTGCTACAGGTAACAACTCTTTCAGTAATTTAGTGGGTACAGGATCTAATAAACAAGTTGTTGGTTTAGATGCAGTGATAAGTTTATTTAGCTCTTCCTGTCATATAGTTGCAAAGCACTGCAGTTTATCTTTGGGTGCGATGGATAAAACTAAAGTATTAGACGCTGTAGAATCTACATTTGTTATTGTATTTCTGATGTTATCTATTTTATCAGTGAAGAAATTCATAAAGTCATTACTATTTAACTGTGAGGGAATATTTAGTTCGGGTGGCGTCTGGTTATTTGTTAATCTAGCCACTGTGCTAAATAAAAACCTTGGATTGTTTTGGTTGTTTTCTATGAGTTTGTGGATATGCTCGGCCCTGGCAGTTTTTAGAGCCTGTATTTAGCTGGAGATACTGTTTTTCCACGCAATTCTAAAAACTTCCAAGTTAGTTTTTCTCCATTTGCCCCCAAGACTACGAGTTTCTTTCTTGAGGTTATTTGTGAATCTGTCTTTGGTGGCTGGAACAATAGTTCTGCCTGGACGATAACGCGCAGCCATATAGTTCATATATATTATCATCAATACGCAGAATGCACGATACAAGGAAATGGTCAGTAACATCATCATTTTGAGGTACAGTATCTGTCAGTAAGATCAATTCCATGCAATATAATTAAATATAGCGTATGATTAAAACAATGAGTGGGCCCGGTGACATTTTGCTTTACTCCTAAACAGTATAATAAGTCAGTAAATGCAAGTCCTAATGCATCATTTGTATTATCAACATGAATGTTAAAATCTCCGAAAATAAGCGCTTTATCAGCGGTAACCAACAGGTCTGAGAGGAAATCTCCAAATTCTTTTAGGAATTCTGTATATGGCCCTGGTGGTCTATACACAGTAGCCAGAGCAAGAGATACAATAGATTTCTTCTGCTTAATGTTACACTGTCATATATGCAAAAGTATTTCAAATGATTTAAACTTGTATCCTGTTTTCTGGGTAACACTGAGAATATCACTATATATTGTTGCAACACCTCCCCCATGACCAATCTGACGGGGCTCATGTTTATAACAGTAGTTTGGTGGAGTAGACTCATTTAGACCAATATAATAATTTGGTTTTATCCAGGTTTCAGTCAAGCAGAGTACATCAAAACTATTATCTGTGATCATTTCATTTACAATAAATGCTTTGGGTGCAAGTGATCTAATGTTTATGAGCCCAAACTTTAGAAATTGTTTTTGTTCATTTATTTTATGTTTTTCTGGTTTAATCACGATAAGATTTTTTCTAGATCCTACATTAAATTTATATTTTGACCTCATTATTCGGGGAACAGACAGTCTTAATAGATTGGACAGCGCACGTACTTCTAACATTTAAGCGGGTAGAACAAAAGCCATCATAGCAGTTATTTGAGAATTGGCTTACTAGTCATATGGAGCGTAGAGTCCTGCAGATGTTGTCCGACAGCAGCTCCGCTCCGACTCTGCTGGGGTGCAGGCCATCAGCGCAAAAAAAAGCTAGGACGCTCCCAGAAAAGATTCCAATTATTAACAAAGAGCAGTTTCTGTTCTTTACACCATGACAATAACCATTCATTTAGAGCAAAAAGTCTACTGAACCTTTCGTGTCCTCGTCGATACGTGGGCAGTGGTGCTGACACGATGATCGTCGCCGCGGGCGTCGTGCTGCGAACCGTCTCGATCAGGCTCCTGAAGACCGTCTTCAGCGTCTCCGTCTGCCGCTGCGTGGTGTCGTTAACCCCGGCGTGAAGCACGACCGCTCCGGGGCTCTCGTCGTCCTTCAGGATCGCAGGTATCTGCGCAGAAACATCGAGAACACGAGCACCAGGGAGACAGTGAGTGTGCACTTTACCTTCGGCTAACGTAGCACGGACGTGTCGGACGATGGAGTCTCCGACGATCACAGCGTCGCGTTCCGTCTCGCGGAGGGGAGAGAAGCGGTTCCGTGTGGAGATCTCGAAGACCGGAGGGGGAGAAGTCGTCGCCCAGGGCCTGGCTCGCATCCTCCGCTGTGGATGCACCCAGGGTCCGTGGTGTCCCGGCGCCGGCGTGAAGGACATCTGGGCAGATCGCGTCCTGGGTGCACCGGGCCTGTGCAGAGAAACACACACGGGGTGGAGGTGGTGGGGACTGTTAGCAGCGCGCTGTATACTTACCCTGGACTTGTGAGCGTCAGCCCGGGAGGTTTCCAGCGCAGCTCTCCGCTCTCTCAGCTGGGCCTGCCTCTGCTCCAGGACCCGAATCTGCTTCTCCACGGCCTCCACCGAATGCAGCTCGAAACGTGTCGTCACCTGCACTCAAAAGTAGACAAACATCCGCCATTAAATCAAGTAACAGTGAGTAAAGCAATTGTAATGTGTGTGAATAGAGTATTAGCGATGCACGCGGGTTTAGCGACAACCACACTGGTGATGCTAATGGGCTATAAGCTATATATATAAATAGAGCAATATCATGTGGAGTCAATTCAGCTTTTCATAGTCGTTTCGGTGTCAAACACTGGCTTCATTTACCTGAATTTACCCCAATATAAAATGTGTTGCTGTAAAAAGTTAGATGATTTATTTATAGAAATTTTAAAGTTCATATGTGACCCTGGAGCACAAAAGCACTCATAAGTAGCACAGGTACAGTATCTCACAGAAGTGAGTACACCCCTCAACATTTTTGTAAATATTTTATTATATATTTTCTTTATTTTATTATAAATATTTTATTAAATATCTGTTTCAAGCATGTGTGGCGACAACTGGGTGAGGAGTACAAAGACAAGTGTGTTTTGTCTACAGTCAAGCATGGTGGTGGGAGTGTCATGGTCTGGGGATGCATAAGTGCTGCCGGCACTGGGGAGCTACATTTTATTGAGGGAACCAATATATATGTATATACAGGGCTTGACATTTACTTTTTTGCTCACTAGCCAATGGTTAGTGGTTTTCCAAAGTTACTAGCCACACAGCATTTTTACTAGCCACATTTTTGTTGTTGTGAAATTACCTGAATGCAGAAGCAATGGATATAACTTATAAGACACATTCCCTGCTTTTAATTTCTGATGAATTAATGCAACAGGACACAGCTGAACACTTAGAAAGACCTGTGAGGCAACTGTTCCAATACTTATGCTCACATCAGATAGGGAGATGAAACTCTAAAAGTGCTGATCTTCTTAGCTGGTAAAACATCTTTGTGTTTAATCACCCAATAATAAAATGTGACATTCTGTAGTTTTGTCTCATATTCATCTTTTAATTGTATTTACAGATTTCTTGACTCCACAGCAAACAGAACAATTTTGTCTTTACTGTTCCAATACTTATGGAGGGCACTTTATGTGTAAGTGCTTCCAAAACCTCCTTCGGGAAGGATGGGGCTTCCGCAATGTTCCAGTTCCAAGTGGAAAGGGTACGTTTTCCCAGTGTTATCCAATCTCATTAAATGGGTAGTGCTATGACAAAAGTAACTGGTCTTCTTGTTGCGGGCTCCGGCAAAAAGGGGGGGTGCAGGCAGCATGCACAGGACACTGGAAGGGGCAACACCATGGCGCTTTGGTAGGGATCCCAATTCATCGGTGACCGACGTGACATCAAGAGTAACCGACTGAAACGGAGCGTCTAGGTTATGTATGTAACCCTCATTCCATAAAGGAGCGAATGGAGACGTCACGTCCCGTCACCATGGCTGCTGTACCACTGCTGAGTGGACAGGTCACCAGCTCAGCTCCTCAGCAAAAACTTGGTATGCATTGCACCTGCTGCCTTTTTGTGCTCTCGCTGTGATCGGCAGAATAATTCAATTTCACCATATAAAAATTGAGGTTGCTACAAATTTTACAGATGTTACTGATTTTGTTGTTTGCATCTGCATTCTAACTCAAGCTACTACTATCAATTGTGCAATTCTAAGAGACAAAAATAAATAAAAAATACTATTACTAATATTATCAGGCAACACAAACCTATTCCTTGATTTGAAACAATGTCACTTATTAGAAAATGCAGAAACTAAGAAAATAGTTGTTTTTTTTTTTGTTTTGTTTTTTTGTTAACAAAAAAATATATATTACTGTGCCTGTAATATTTATTTTGTTAACAGTCTGGTTTAAATAACTTTCACTTTGAAGCAACAATCTGGCTTTTAAACTAGAATTTAAATAAAGATTTGACCAGAGAAGTTAACTGAAATTTTTCGTCATTGACAGATTTTTTTTTTAACAGTGATAGAAAAATCTGAAGGCTACGGAAGAGGATTAGGGCCAAGCAATAATAAAAAAATAAAACCATCTCGAGATTAAAGTCATTATATTGCGAGATTAAACTCGTTAAATTTCGAGAAAAAAAAAGTCGAAATACAATCTTGAGAATAAACTCATTAAATTTCGAGAATAAAGTCGTTGTGTTTCGAGAAAAAAAAACTCGTTCAATTTCGAGAAAAAAAGTCGAAATACAATCTTGAGAATAAACTCATTTACTTTCGAGAATAAAGTCGTTGTTTCGAGAAAAAATGTCGAAATGAAATGTAGAGAATAACGCATTCGATCAGTGTTCATTGCATAGCCCATATCTTTCAGTAGCTAACAAAGAAATACTATCAACTTTAGCTAATTATGACACAATAATAATTAGCACACGAACTTTAAAGAGAATTTGCAAGTGGCTAGGTCTTTTTAGAAAAAAAAATCAGTCCAATTTGCGCGATGTAGGCTACTCGCTTTTGTCCAACATGAAATGACAACCAGAGGACAAATGCAAGGTTATCGCGGGCTTCACCCAAATGCACTCTGGCACTTGGACAGCTATGATAAATTAAAACCGTACATTGCCATTAATGGCGTGTAATGTAATGCGTTTATTCTCAAGTTTGTATTTCGACTTTTAAATTTAACGATTTTTTTTTCTCGAAACACAACGACTTTATTCTCGATATTTAATGAGTTTATTCTCAAGATTGTTTTTCGACTTTTTTTTCTCGAAATTTAACGAGTTTAATCTCGCAATATAATAACACAACGACTTTATTCTCGATATTTCATGAGTTTATTCTCAAGATTGTATTTCGACTTTTTTTTCTCAAAATTTAACGAGTTTAATCTCGCAATATAATGACTTTAATCTCGAGATGGTTTTATTTTTTTATTATTGCTTGGCCCTAATCCTCTTCTGTAGAAGGCTGTCCATCACTTTGAAAGATTAGACTGAGGGTGATCTATTGTAATTTAAAACTGTAATTCCCACCGCTGTCCAGTTGGTGGCGAGTGCGCTACTTCTGTTTTTCTCTGTTATCAGAAATGCTGAAGGTGCATGAAAATCTGACTATGTGTGAATCCAGGTTCTGTATGCTGCTGTTTGCACATGTTAAAATAAACCCGTCAATTTATTATTATTATTATTATTAATAATATTATTATTGTATATTTAATGCGTCAGACACTCATTAATTCTATTTTTATTTGATGCTAATTTAATATTCTAATATTATCATTTAACAGTGAATGTTCGAATAAAGAGCGGTGGTTGTCATTAGAGGAAATTAACCGAAATGAAAATCCCTAATCACGATTAATCGTTTGACAGCACTAGTAATAATAGATTATGACAGAATTTTTACGAGCCTGTCGGTCAAAATGACAAACAATGTTAAACTCTGGATTTGATAATTATTGACATCGACTGATATGAAAACAGACAATGGTGATAAGTGTTAATGGTGTGTTTTACCTGACCAGAGCTTCCTTCAGACGTCTGTTCTGCTCCTGCTTGAGGTGGTAACTGGAGGCCGCTAATAAACTGAAATCATGAAGCTATTTAACCATTGAAAAACTGTTATTGTAAAGTTTAACAAAAAAGGGCCCTATGTAATTAGTTGTATTTTTTTTTTTTTTTAGAATTCTGTGATTTTAAATTTTTTGTTTCTTTGTTTAATAATTAAAAAGCATGTCAAAAATTAAATTTTTAAGGCCCAATGAAATCTGTTTTAATTTTTCCAGACTCTGATTTAATAGCGAAGTTATATTTTAGTAATAAAAAAGGATGTCTAACTAATTGACAACACCAAATTATTAAAAGCCTAACAAAAATGACATTTTCAGGGTCAGTTTTATTTTTTGCCCAAAGCCATTTGATTTTTTCCAAATAGTTTTTTGTTTGTCCTTTCAGAATCTCATTTATCAGTTAAATTAAATTTTAGTAATTAAAAAAGTATGCCTAATGAATTGAAACACTAAAACTTTAAAAAATGTACAACTTAACAAAAGTCTAAAAATTTTTTAAAAAGAAATTAGGGCCCAGTGCAATCAATTTATTTTTTCCCTAACTTTATTTTTTTCTGGATCCTGTTGTAATGCTTAAAATAAATTTCAATAAAAAATGATGTCTAATTAATTAAAATCATGCAACCTATACAATTTAACAATGTATTAAAAGTTTAGCAAACATTTTAAGGCCCTATTAAAGACATTTTATTCTTTTCAAATTCAGTTTTTCCTGGATTCTATTTCTATTTTAGTTCCATCTTAATAACCAAAAAGCATGTCTAATGGATTGAATTCATAAAACTTTAACTTACAAAACTATTAACTATGATTTTTTTTCAGACACTGTCTGTTCTATTTATTTTTATTTATTTATTTTTTTTGCCCAAAATTGGTTTAATTCGGTGCCATTCTACGTTATACTGTGAAAATGATCATTGGCTCTGTGTGACTGATCTGAGTGTGTTCTGTCTCCAGCACCTTCTTGGCCTCATTGAGCTGCTTCTGCATCTTGCTCTTCCACTCCTGCAGCTGCACGAGCTGGATCTTGTGCTTCTCCAATATCCTTCAGCTTGGCTTTATTCTCTGAGCGCTTCATCCGCAGCATCTCCAACTTCTCCTCCAGATCCTTGACTTGAGCTCGGAGACTCTCCTTCTCCTACAGACACACACACAGAGTTATTTACATCTACCATGACAGAGGGATCAGTTACTGAGACACAAGCATAAACTTTTAACTGTATTGCACATTTCTGAAATGTGGCAGAAGTACATAGATCATGCTATGGTTTTAAATGCAGAGGGAGAGTGCTGTATAATGAAGGTCAAAGGTCACTGACCTTGCTCGGGGTGGCAGGAGGAGGGGCGCTGGGTGTGCTGCTGGACTGCGGTACTACCGGAGCTCCCAGTCCAATCTGGGAAGACGCTGTGGACTCATTCTCTGCTAACACTGACTCTGAAAGTCCTGAGCCTCCGACAGAGGGATGACCCGCCAGCGGACAAACAGATGCAGTTATTCTCAAGCGGATGACATCTTGTTTCACCAGCTCAATCACGTGTCCTGCCTGACCTCTGACCCCAGCACACACACACACACACACACAGTGCTCACCAGACCCCTGACAACAGTGTGCTTCAGTGACAGTTCTGCGATGTCATTGACCCAGTTCACAGCAGCATTTACTGTAAATTCATCTCAAACATCTGTTGAACGACACAAAATAGGTCAATTGCATGACTTGTGACAGATATTTGGTGCTTTTGTTAAAGGAATATTACAGTCAGAAATGGAGATTTGCTGAAAATGTGCTCATCCGAGATAAGGATGAGTTTGTTTCTTCATCAGATTTGTAGAAATGTAGCACTGCATCAGTGTCTCAGCAATGGATGCTCTGCAAGTGAATGGGTGCCGTCAGAATGAGAGTGCAAACAGCTGATAAAAACATCACAATAATCCACAAGTAATCCACAGCACTCCAGTCCATCAGTTAACATCTGGAGAAGACAAAAGATGAAACACATCCAGCATTAAGACGTTTTTATCCAAAATACATTGAGTCCATAAACCATAATATCGCTTCCTCCAGTGAAAAAAATGCATCTCCTATTGTCTCTCACATCAAAATCAAGCCACATATTTGTTTTGGACTGTTTAAATAGTGATTGATCTGTGCAGATTTCTCTCCTGATTCAGACCAAAACACCTTTTCACTGGAGGAAGTATTATTATGGATTATGGACTCATTTTATTTTAACATCTTAATGCTGGATTTGTTTCAGCTTTTGTCTTCTCCAGATGTTAACTGATGGATTGGAGTGCTGTGTATTGGATATGTCCCAAAAACCTTCAAACTGGCTGTTAAGCCTCTCATTAAAATACATAAAAATACATCTCATAAATATCCACAGGACACTGGATTGCACCTGTAAATAAACTGCACTTGGGTTCACAACATAATAAACAACAGCACTACTAACCAATAAATAACACATCTACTCTGCCTGAACCAAGCAGTACAACAGATCCTCTGTCTTCGTCAAGGTAACCGATCCATTGAGGACTATGTCCAGGATTTTTGTGGACTTTCTAAGCGGGTGGACTTTAATGATTTGGCATTGAAGGACATTTTTTGAGTGGGTTTAAGTGAACCCATTTGTTCTCAGTTGCCTGGGGGAAGGATTCATTGGTCACTAGAGCAGTATATTGACTATGCATTGCAGTTGAGTGGGTCTGATTTCACTGTGGGTGTCATGGAGGAGGAACATGTCACTTCCCCAAAGCCTGCTCATCTCATGTCTGCTATGCCAAAGCCTACTCACATCATGTCTGCCAAGCCACAGCCTTCTCACTTCATGTCTGCTACGCCAAGGCCTGCTAACATCACGCTACTCCAGGACCAGCTCACATGTCAGTGAAGTCACAGTTTACTCCAACTCTACTCATGTAAACTAATCGAAACTAATGTTCAAAATGGCGTCATTAATGTTTGTCGTAAATATACACCTTGTTTCCCACTTACTGACACAAATTAAGTACTGTGAAATTACAGAAGTCAAATAGATGCAAACGACATACTATAAATGACATGAACATTAGTTTACATGATAGCACAATAGCTAAACGCTATTACGGCAGTAAAGATGCTGTGTCATTAACATATTATGAACGTAACTATAACACTTCAAAGCTAAATAATCATAATGATTCTAGCATTAACACATACAGTATAAATTACTTACTTGTCAATGACGCACACAATAAGCACAAATTATAACGATCACAAAGAACAATCTTCACTCCGTCTCAAACACACATAATCTGATCCAGTATAGCGATAACAAGTAAAGTGGCTATAGACCACACCCCATCAGTTATTTTCAGTTCCATACTCCCATCTGTTGGTACATTCGTGTAACTTAGAGAACTTTGTACAGCCGCCCCACAAATATACTTGTTATATTTTTAATCAAGCAAAGTGCTCTGCTTAGGTTTATGAACTGTCATCAGTCAGTTCAGGTAGCACAACCAGTTTGGCTACAGGGCGAGTATATGTACAGTCTTAGATGTTTACCTCTGCAGTGCGTACATTACCATCATCACTTGGAATGATTCTCGTAACATGGCCAACTGGCCATAAGGCTCTGGGTATTTGGGGGTCAACAACCATAACCACTTGTCCTGTTGCAAGATTTGGAGAAGAGCTATGCCATTTGTTTGCGAAGTTGCAGACCAGGCAAGTATTTTCGAATGAACTGGCTCCAGAACTGATCAGCTATCACCTGGCTGTGTCGGTAGCGCTTACGTCCCAATAGATCACTTGGTCCATACACGGCTTGTGGAAGGGAGGCATCCTGCTGCCCCATGAGCAGCAAATTGGGTGTGATTGGATCAGGATCTGAGATGTCTGACAACACATATCCCAGAGGTTTTGAGTTCATAATGCCCTCAACTTCAGTTAATACAGTCCTTAGTGCCTCTTCAGGAAGGATCAGGTCTTTTAGGACTACTTGTAAGGAGGCCTTGATAGACTTGATTTCTCTCTCCCATACTCCTCCAAAGTGGGGAGCATGTGGTGGGTTAAATTTGAAGTCAATTTTCTGTTTGGCTAGTTGTTCTTGTAACTCGGGATTGAGAGAAGCGAAGGCTTCCTGTAATTCCCTTTCTCCTCCACGGAAATTTGTGCCTTGATCACAGAGGAGTTCATAAGGCTTGCCTCGTCTTGCTACAAATCGTCTGAGCGCCAGCAAAAAGGAATCTGTGTCCATATTACAGAGAAGGTCTAAATGCATGCACCTTGTAGTTAGGCATTTGAACACAATGCCCCAACGTTTCTCGTGTCGTCTTCCAATCTTAATGTGGTAGGGACCAAAACAGTCAACTCCTGTGGACCAGAAAGGGGGTTTAAACAGACGTAAGCATGCAGAGGGCAGATCAGCCATTCTAGGCACAGCAGGCTTCTGATGCCATTTGACACACTCTGTACACCTCCGCTGATGTTTCTTGACAGCTTGTCTACCTCTTAGGATCCAGTAGGTCCTCCTCAGTTCAGAGAAAACTCGATCAGATCCAGCATGGAGAAGCCAATGGTCAAAGTCTTTGATTAGTAGCTTTGTCACTGGATGACTAGGATCAAGCACTATTGAGTGGATTTTATCCTCTTTTAGTACTTCTGCTTTGCGGAGTCGACCACCGACACGAATAGCACCCAGGGATTGGTCGTAAACTGGAGAAAGAGTTCTTAGGCGACTATTGGTTGGAACTGGTTTCTGCATTTGTAATGCTTTGAATTATTCAGGAAAGCTGTCTGTTTGTGCCCTACGTAGGAGTGCAATTTCAATCTGAATGTGTGCTTCAGCAGACATGGATGGTGCAGCCGCCCCATGTGTGATCTTGTATGCAGCCTCTACTAGCTTTTCCCAAGAATCATAATCGGCTAGATCGAGCATTAGATTGTCAGTGACTGAGATAGTGCCACAGAAGGTAGATTTACACAATTCCTCCTGTCCTACAAAGTTAAGTGATGGACATGCAGGCCACCGACTTGGAGATTGTAGCAAAAATGAGGGGCCATCTCTTCATCGGCATGGAATGGACAATTCTAACAACTTTCTTCCCCTCGTTATGTCATCTGCAGGATTGTTGTTGGAATCAACATACCTCCAGTTGTCTGCTCCTACATGATCTTGAATCTCTGAAATTCGGGTGCCTACAAACACTTTATACTGGCAGGACTCAGATTTTATCCAATACAGTACTATTGTGGAATCTGACAACACTGTAGTTTGTCTGAGATCAAGACTAAGTTCTGTATGTAGGACCCGAGCTAGTTGGGCTCCAGTCAATGCTGCACAAAGTTCTAAGCGAGGCATTGAAATCTGCTTCTTTGGTGCAACCCGGGACCTGGCCATGACAAAGGACACGTGAATGTGGCCCAGCTCATCCTCCACTCGAAGGTAGGCTACAGACCCATAGGCTTCTTCTGACGTTTCGCAAAATATGTGGAGAGCTGCAGAGAGGGAGTCAGCATATTTGGGGGAGTAGCATCTCAGGAGAGCTATTTTCTGTAGATTGGGCAGTTCATTTTCCCATATTTGCCATAGAGAGAGAAGCTTGCCTTCAATAGGATTGTCCCATCCTCTATCCTTCTTCCAGAGTGCCTGAATAAGGACTTTGGCCCGGGTGGTGAATGGAATAATAAACCCTAAAGGATCATATTGGCTAGCAAGTGTTTTCTACACATTTCTCATGGTGAGTGCTTGGTCAGACATGGCTCGTTCCTTATACCCAATTGTATCAGAGACACAGTGCCACTTCAACCCAAGAGTAGATTCTTGAGGGTCCACTCTGTCTTCAGTCAGCCAAAGTTCACAATCCTTTGATCTTGCTTCAGTTGGAAGGTGAGCTATAACATCTGAGATGTTGCTTGCCCATTGTCATATTTCGAAACCTCCAGCAGCAAGAAAATTACGGAGCTTATAAATGAATTCTTTGGCCTGTTTTGAGGAATGGAATGATTGAAGGCAATTGTTCACATAGAAAGCACGCAGTACAGACTCCATCACATCTTCGTTGCCAGCTATATGGTCTCTGCAACCTGTCCTCCAACTAATACGCTCGTATAGGTCGTTTGTCCAAATCCCTGAAATACGACCCATCAGAGCGTATACTACAATTGCGCCCCTATCGGCAAAAGGTCGTGTTCATATTAATGTTTTGTACTCTTTTATTTGTCCCGTGATTTGCGTTTCGTGTAGCTCAGTTGGTAGATTATTGCGTTATACCTTGAAAATGCAATCATGCTATCATGGGTTCGATCCCCGAGAATGGACGTGCACGTAAAATGTATATGCTCAAAAAATCATAATTTAGCATGATTTCTGTGAGGGTTAGGTTTAGGGGGTGGGGTTAGGTGTGGTCATTCGAACGAATAAGCCTCCTAGTAAAATATGTACGAATTACTGCACAGCATGGGCTGCATGTTGTTCCAAATGGCAACACCTGCCATTCATAAATGTCTGGACTGCGCTCTCTCTCCATATTCCTCCACAGGAAACGAAGCAGGGGCTGGTCTTCAGGGAGAAGTCTCACCTGATGAAACATGGGTTTGATGTCGCCACTGATCGCAGTACACCAAGTAAAGTTGAACCCAGAGTAGGTCCTGGCAGCAGATTGTCATTTAGACAGGCTTGCTGATAGCAATATGAACAGTTAAAAACTACTCTAGCCTTACCATTATGATATACCATGTGGTGTGGTATATACCAAGACTCAGGGGATTTGTTGGCTTCATCAACTGTGATACTCATTGCATAACCAGCATTCTCCAACTTGTGAATTTCAGCATTGTACGATGCAGCTTGTTCAGGATTACGGCTCAGTCTGTGCTCCGTAGATCTGAGGAGAGCCATTACAGCAGTAGGTGGAGCCTGGAGGTGAGCAGTATTCTTTTGATGGAGAAGAGGAGTTGCATAACGGCTAACTCCATCCACTAGGACTCACACAGTTTCCTCTTCAAGCATTTCCATAGCCCTTTGGTCTTGTTTGGAACGGGTCACATGGTGGTGCAAGAAGGTTGTGGGACCTTGAACTGTCCATCCTAGCAGAGTATGAGTTGCAATGGGAGTTCCTGATGGGCCCAAACGAACAGGACTAACTGGCGTTATCAAATGTTGATGATCAGATCTGATGAGCACCATAGGCTGTTCATCAGTGAATGCCTTTAATGGAATTCCCTTCAGATGTCCATACTTCCGTTTTAAAATGTCTGCTGGGCATGACTGTTGAGCCAGGTTCAATTCACTAGCTGAGAAGGCATGTCCAATCTGGAACTTAACTTTTGGGTTAGAGAGAGCAGACACTTTAAAAGATACAGTGGTCCCCTGTAGCTGGACAATATCCTGTCTGATTGTTCTCAGCGTTAAGACTTCATCTGTACCTTTCAAGCCAAGATGCTTCATTGCTGCTTCCAGTATGACTGTCCGTTCTGAGCCATCATCCAATACAGCAAAGGTATTAAGTGTTATTTTACCATTACGAAGCTGGATGGGGACTACTTTCAACATGACCTTCCCTGAATGGCTAACCTTATCCATAAATATAGTACGAGGGGATGTACTGAGTGTAAGAACACTGGGAGTTTTGGAAGTTGCAATGTTGTGTAGAATATCAAGATGTTGTCCACCACAGCACGAACAAGGTTTCTTCAGCGTGCACTTGTCAGGCTTGTGTCCGCGACCACACCGCCAACACCGTTCTTTCTCATTTATCCAGTTAGCCCTTTCAGACTGACTCAGTTTGGCAAATTCAGCAAAAGCACTGAGATAATGGTCCTGGTTATTACAGTAGGGGCAGAATGGCTTAAATCTTTCTCTTCTTTTGACTGGGGCTGAAGCAGAAGAAGAAATGATACTGGATTGTGAATCAGCTTTGGTATCATCTTTATTACCAGGGAGAATGGTAGTAGTCCTGAACTTCTGAGGTCTTGGTTGTCTTGGCTCTCGGCGCAAGGGCTCTATGTGAACTGTCTCTGAAACTCGGCGGGAGATTTGTATTGCTTGAGACTTTTTCTCAAGCCACTGAGTGAAGTCGGGTAGAGTGTACATGCAAGTAGTGCCGCTCATGAGAATTCTTTGGGCAAGACACTGTTCAATGAAGGAATCTCTGTAATTCACAGGTAACTTAGTTAGAGTAATGTGTCTACATGAGAGCCGCATTGTAGTTCAGCTCTAGCAGGACCATCCAATGTGCTCAACATAACTACTAAAGTGTTCACTGCAGCAGCAAAGTCTTCAAATCCTTGAGCGTCACCTGTTTTCACGGTTGGTGCATTAAGGATTTCCTTAAGCTCACTTTGGACCAGCTGTCTGGGTTGTCCATAACGTTGCTGTAGGGCTTGCATTGAATTAATGTATGGCATTGGGCTATTAACAAACCGCTTTGCAACTTGATAGTCAGTAGGTAATTTCAAATGGTCAAGAAGAACTTGGTACTTATAATCCTCAGTCAAATGGCGATGTGGGCCAAGTATGCTATCAAGTCCCTTCTTGAGTATGAGAAAGTCACTCTCTTTTCCTGAAGTGAAAGGTAAATGTTTGGGCTTTGGTATGCCATAGGAAGCAGTGATAGCCATTTCCATCAAACCTGGCATTGTAGGCTGATTTGGGTAGTTACTCAGGGCAGATGTTTGCATTAGAGCTGGATAGCCAAGTCCCTGGCATGGAGCATACTGTGGCATGAAGTAAGATGATTGAGGTTGCGGAACTTGTGAGAATGATCTCTGAGGTGGTGGCGAATAGTATGTGGTTTGAGTATCTGGTTGGCTATGACAGAATTGTGCTATTGCCGGTTGCTGCACTTGCTGCACAGGAGGAGGGTGTAGCACATATTTGACGGTCTGTGGCTGCAAAAATGTCTGCGTTGCATGAAATTGTGGTTGTTGAAGCTTGACCTGAGAAGTCAGCTGTGGCATTGAGCATGACTTGGGAATGTGCCTTGGCTGTACTGCTGATTGAGGCCCTGGCAAAAACACTGGCACAGATGCTGGGCGAGTAAGCTGCAATGGCGGTAAGGCAAAGGAAGTCCCTGGATTCTGCTGATTGTCTATCTGTTGAGCTAACTGAGAAGCAGGCTGAGTCAGTTTGAATGGCTTATCAGGATTTAGGCGATGTAGGACTGAAATGGGAGAAGGAATCACTTCACTTTCTGGTTGACGATCAGGATTAAAAGGTATGGGAGAGGGATTTTCATAATGCAGAGAAGAACTCTTTTCATATGAAACACGTCTCACACTGTCCATTTCTACCTGTAAGTCTCTCATTTCATGTTGCCACCCTGACTCATTGTCTCTGCTGACACTAATCACTGGTGTTGAGGCTGTACCCATTACATGATGGTGGGGGAAGATCTCTGTTCTTGCTTGATTTGATTCCATCAACACTGGAGGGATGGTTTGATGAGGTGGATAGCTGTACACAAAGTCCTCCAGATAGGCTGGTGCCCTCCTGGTGTGGGCTTGCCGAGGACTTAGTGCTTGCTGATCATCATAATAATCTCTGGACATTGCCATGGCATAGTCAGCAGCTCATCCGGCTCGAATGACCATATTTGTGACTGATACTGTGTGCATTACAGTGGCTACTGCCTTCTAGCCATGCTTTTCCATTAAAAAGAGGTGCAATAGTCCAGATTTCCAAGTAATCAACTTTAATCCGGTTCATGGAAGTACAAACTTGACAGGTATTTATGTGTTTGTGTGGTTTCCTATAAATAAATGTAGAAAATAACGTGTTACAGCATTATTTATAGGAAACCACACAAACGCATAAATACCTGTCAAGTAATGCTAAACCATTCAGGGCTTTATAAGTAATAAGCAAGATTTTAAAATCTATACAATGTTTGATAGGGAGCCAGTGCAGTGTTGACAGAACCGGGCTAATATGATCATACTTCCTGGTTCTAGTAAGAACTCTAGCTGCTGCATTTTGAACTAACTGGAGTTTGTCTACTAAGCGTGCAGAACAACCACCCAATAAAGCATTACAATAATCTAACCCTGAGGTCATAAACGCATGGATTAACATTTCTGCATTTGACATTGAGAGCATAGGCTGTAATTTAGATATATTTTTGAGATGGTAAAATGCAGTTTTACAAATGCTAGAAACATGGCTTTCTAAGGAAAGGTTGCTATCAAATAGCACACCTAGGTTCCTAACTGATGACGAAGAATTGACAGAGCAGCCATCAAGTCTTAGACAGCGTTCTAGGTTATTACATGCAGAGCTTTTAGGTCCTATAATTAACACCTCTGTTTTTTTCAGAATTTAGCAGTAAGAAATTACTTGTCATCCAGTTACTATGCAATAGACGACTATGCATTCCGTTAGTTTTTCAAATTGGTATGTTTCGCCAGGCCGCGAAGAAATATAGAGCTGAGTATCATCAGCATAACAGTGAAAGCTAACACTGTGTTTCCTGATGACATTTCCCAAGGGTAACATGTAAAGCGTGAAGAGTAAGGGCCCTAATACTGAGCCTTGAGGTAATCCATACTGCACTTGTGTTCGATATGATACTTCTTCATTCACTGCTACGAATTGATGGCGGTCATAAGTATGATTTAAACCATGCTAATGCACTTCCATTAATGCCAACAAAGTGTTCTAGTCTATGGAAAAGAATGGTGTGGTCAATAGTGTCGAACACATCACTAAGATCCAATAGCACTAATAGAGAGATACAACCACGATCAGATGATAAGAGCAGGTCATTTGTAACTCTAAGGAGGGCAGTCTCAGTACTATGATACGGTCTAAATCCTGACTGGAAATCCTCACAGATGCCATTTTTCTCTAAGAAGGAACATAATTGTAAGGATACTACCTTTTTCTAGTATCTTGGACAGAAAAGGGAGATTCGAGATCGGTCTATAATTAACTAGTTCTTTGGGGTTAAGTTGTGTTTTTTTGATGAGAGGCTTAATAACAGCCAGTTTGAAGGTTTTGGGGACATACCCTAATAACAATGAGTAATTAATAATAGTCAGAAGAGGATCTATGACTTATGGAAGCACCTCTTTTAGGAGCTTAGATGGAATAGGGTCTAACATACATGTTGTTGGTTTAGATGATTTAACAAGTTTATACAATTCTTCCTCTCCTATAGTAGAGAATGAGTGGAACTGTTCCTCAGGGGATCTATAGTGCACTGTCTGATGTGATACTGTAGCTGACGGCTGCATGGTTACAATTTTATCTCTAATAGTATCGATTTTAGGAGTAAAGTAGTTCATAAAGTCATTTCTGCTATGATGTTGGGAAATGTCAACACTTGTTGATGCTTTATTTTTCATTAATTTGGCCACTGTATTGAATAAATACCTGGGGTTTTGTTTGTTTTCTTCTAAAAGAGACGAAAAGTAATCAGATCTAGCAGTTTTTAATGCTTTTCTGTAGGATAGGTTACTTTCCCTCCAAGCAATGCGAAAGACCTCTAGTTTTGTTTTCCTCCAGCTGTGCTCCATTTTCCGGGCTGCTCTCTTTAGGGTGCGAGTGTGTTCATTATACCACGTGTCAGACTGTTTTCCTTAACCTTCCTTAAGTGTAAAGGAGCAGCTGTATTTAAAATGCTAGAAAAGAGAGAGTCCATAGTTTCTGTTACATCATCAAGTTGTTCTGAGGTTTTGGATATGCTAAGGAATTGGGATACATCAGGAAGATTACTTACAAAGCAGTCTCTTGTGGTAGAATTGATGGTTCTACCATACTTGTAACAAGAAGTAGAATTTACAGTTTTAGCTATATGAAGTTTGCACAGAACTAAATAATGATCTGAGATATCATCGCTTGCCTGCATAATTTCAACACCAGCAACATCAATTCCATGTGACAGTATTAAATCTAGAGTATGATTTAGTCAATGAGTAGGTCCTGAGACGTGCTGTCTAACCCCAATAGAGTTCAGAATGTCTATAAATGCTAATCCCAATGCATCTTTTTCATTATCAACATGGATATTAAAATCACCAACAATTAAAACTTTATCTACAGCCAGCACTAACTTGGATGTAAAATCAGCATGGTGCCCTGGTGGCCTGTATACAGTAACCAGTACAAACATCACAGGGGATTTATCATTAACATTTGTTTCTCTGGATAATGTTATATGAAGCATCAATACTTCAAACGAGTTATACTTGAAGCCTGCCCTCTGAGAAATCCTGAAAACATTGTTATAAATTGAAGCAACACCTCCCCCTTTACCTTTTGGACGTGGCTCATGTTTATAACAGTAATCTTGGGGTGTAGACTCATTTAAAATAATGTAATCATCAGGTTTTAGCCAGGTTTCTGTAAAACAGAGTGCATCTAGATTATGATAAGTGATCCTATTATTTACAAAAAGTGCTTTCGTAGAAAGGGACCTGATATTCAATAAGCCAAGCTTTATCATTTGTTTATCCATATTGCATCTGTTTTTTATTTGTTGAACCTCAATTAAATTGTTGCTCTTAAATTGATTTGGACGGTTTTTGTATTTTATATCCCGGGGAACAGACACAGTCTCTATAGTGTGATATCTAGGTGAAAGAGTCTCTATGTGCTGAGAATTAACTGACTGAGCGGCACCACCCCAGGAGGGATGAAGGCCATCTCTTTTCAACAGGTCAGGTCTGCCCCAAAAGCTCGTCCAATTGTCTATGAAACCTATGTTATTCTGCGGGCACCACTTAGACATCCAGCCATTTGAGTGATGACAATCTGCTATGCATCTCATCACCACGGTAAGCAGGGAGGGGACCAGAGCATATTACAGTGTCTGACATCATGCTTGCAAGTTCACACACCTCTTTAATGTTATTTTTAGTGATCTCCAACTGGCAAGTCGAACATCATTTGCGCCGACGTGAATAACAGTCTTACTGTATTTACGTTACGTTTACCATTAGCCAGCACTTTTAAATTTGCTAAGATGTCAGGCACTCTGGCTCCCGGTAAACATTGGACCATGGTGGCTGGTATCTCTATTTTCACGTTCCGTACAATAGAATCGCCAATAACTAGAGCACTTTCATCAGGTTTCTCAGTGGGTGCTTCACTGAGTGGGGAGAACCTGTTTAATGTTTTGATCGGAACAGAAGAGTGGTGTTTAGACCCGCGACTATGCCACCGAACAATGTACAGGTGCACTGCACTCGCGGATTTAAAATAAAAGTGAACGATCAAATTAATCAGATTAGATTGATAGATAATATCAGAAATGATGGTGGGAATTAAGTTATATTTTATCACTGGATCCACCACTGCTACTAGCACCAGGCCCACCATTGCTCCACCCTCCAGGTACTGGGGGGTATTCCAGAAAGCAGGTTATGTTACTTACCTGGGTATGTTTAAGAGTAAGTAAGCGGATAACCTCAACTTTCGGTTCCAAAAACGGAGGTAACTTTCAGGGTATGTTAGTAGTCATAGCAACTCACTCTCTGAACTTAACCTGCTCCAGAGCAGGTTATGTTCCAGGGTTAGTTCAGTTCAGCGAGCCTTCAGTGGGCATGACAGATAGCGCATAACATTATATAATATTACAATATGTAATATAGCCTATTCTATATATATATATATATATATATATATGTTAGCAATTTCTGAATTTGAAAATTTTCAGCATTTTTTTTTTTTTTTCAGTGTACATTATTTGTAATTGTAGTTAAAGCGTATAAAGAGAAGTAATGTTGCAATGTAACTGACTTCAATACAGTTGACTGAAATAAAGTATCTGCCAGTAGTCATTTGGTCTTGAGTTTATATCTCATAAATCCATCTGTAATAACCCAGCTTTCATGCAAATCCTCTCATTACCTGATGACATTGATGAATCTCCTTGATTTAAAGCCCATTAGGCAAAAGCAAAAGACATGATGGATGAGCATGACAAGCCAGCTAAACTCATTGGTTGATGTAAACCAGTGATCTTCAAGTAAAGTTCCAAAAGCTCCAGTCTCTATTTCCTTTCTCATCGGAGCTCTGGACAATACCTTTCCATTTGGAATAGTTATAAATTTAGATTTTTTTTTTTTTTTTTTTTTCACTTTTTTTTTTAAACAAATTCTAAAAACAGACAAAATAGCATCAAAGATTATGATATTGGGCCCTGAGGGACAAAAACTGTGGAGTCTAAAAAATTAAAATAGTTCATAATTTGAGCCCAACTAGATATGAATATTAGAAGATAAGATCAGATGTTTTATCAGGCTTTTTTGTTTTTATATTTAGGCAGAAGGCCATGTGACAGAAAAGATACCGTATGAGGGTTCAGGGTTTTCCTCCTGAAGTCTGAACCATTTTATTATTTTGCTTAAAATAAGTATCTACTGAAAACAAACTACTCATTATGAACATAATTTTGTTTTTCCTTGTCAACGACAGATACCTTTCACAATTATAACATTGTTTATTATGAAATGTTCCTGACATGCTGATTAATATTATTAAATGTTGATGGAAAAAACAAGATATTTAGATTTAGATATTTGGTCAAACCGCCCAGCACTGATCTGCAGATTGTAATGTGGTGTTTTAAGCATCTTTAGCAGGAGATAGAAGTAATGAGCACAGGGCGGAAAGGGCGAATATAATATAACACTGAAAAATCATTACCATAAACGACTCTAAGCACTTGTCTACATCTCTGTTGTTGTGACGAACTGAAGAAACTGTAGCATGGTGTTGCCATTGTTATCATGTCTTGTGATCTGGTTAGAACCAAGCCAAATTTCAACTGCCCTACTTGAGCACTCCCATGATGTCATTTAATGAAATTGATTCATTATCATTATTATATGTATATGTTACAGAATGACTGACCAACAATGTTTTTTTTGGGGGGATCCAGGGATCTGGTGGATGCCAGCATGCCTTACATTGCTGGTCACGTGGTCATAAGTGTACATTCTGTTGTCTGCACATTTATCCTTACCACTTACACATCAAATGCAATATCTGTTTTATAATAGTATACACTCGCTGAATTATACCGTCCTACTAGCTCCGCTGTACAGGAGACATTTCTGGCTGAAGTGTGGAAGAGAAACGTTCACCAAAGCTGATTTATTAGAATAAAGAAATAAAAAATACAGTAAAAAAAAAAAATGTAATTAATGAGAAATATTATGTTTCAAAATAGCTGTTTTCTGTGTGAATCTGTTAAAGTGTAATTTATTTCTGTGATGCGCAGCTGTATTTTCAGCATCATTACTTCAGCCTTCAGTCACATGATCTTCAGAAATCTTTCTAATATGATGATGTGCTGCTCAAGAAACATTTCTTTTGTTTGTTTGTTTATATAATTTTTTATTTGAATTTCAAAAGCACAAAATATATTGGTATGTTCACTATATATTTAACAAACAATGTAGGCCTGTGTCCACATAATGGTGCAATAACTACATAAAAATAAGCAAAATTAAATGAAAATCAAATGGAATCACAAACACGTGATAAAATTGTTTGGCTGCACTGATAAACTGCAGTGCTTTACAGCTATAGGACAGGAAGAGCTTAATAAACTTATCACTGCATCTAAACCAACAACATGTTTATTAGATCCTGTACCCACTAAATTACTGAAAGAGTTGTTACCTGTAGCAGAAAAACTGCTTCTCAATATTATTAACTCGTTGTTATCTTTAGGTCACGTCCCAAAACCATTCAAGCTGGCGGTTATTAAGCCTCTTATTAAGAAACCACAACTAGATCCTAGTGAACTGGCAAATTACAGACCCCAGTTCAAATCTTCCATTTATGTCTAAAATTTTAGAAAAAGTTGTGTCTGCTCAATTGTGCTCCTACCTGCAAAAAAAAATAATCTCTATGAAGAATTTCAGTCGGGTTTCAGGCCCCATCATAGCACAGAAACTGCACTTGTTAAAATTACAAATGACTTGCTTCTTGCGTCAGACCAATTCTACACCACATATCACGACTGCTTGATCTTAGTGCTGCGTTCGACACCATAGATCACGACATACTCATAGATAGATTACAAAACTATACAGGTATCCAAGGGCAGGATTTAAGATGGTTTAGATCCTACCTGTCCGATCGCTACCACTTTGTTTATTTAAATGGGGAGTCATCTCATTTATCACCAGTAAAATACGCTAATTATGTCTTTATTTGTTTCTCTGTTTCTGCTGGATTTACATCCCGTGGTAACTAGGATTTACACAAGCTCCAGTCTGGATCCAGAACACCTGAGAAGAGATGATGCCAACCCCTCAGAGGACCTCAGATGATGCTAACCCAGACACAACATACAGAACTACCACATTTTTGCTATAAGTTGATTTGCATAATTGCTGTTAATAGTGTTAATCGTCTGTTTGTTTACGTCTTTTATTGATTTTTCCAAACATTTCTGCCGTATACACATAAACTGACAGTCATCACTTATAAGCTACTACTAAATATTGTAGAAACTTAATTTTCTGTAAAGTTGCTTTGCAATAATTTGTATCGTAAAAAGCGCTATACAAATAAACTTGAATTGATGTCATGAAATAATGTCATGTGTGTGCACACGGAGGGAAGTCGATCTGCACCGCTATTTGAGGATGCCTGCTGTAAACCATGCTGATGAATCACCATTAACCACACAAACACAACACATTAAAGTCAAATATGATTTAGTGAGCAGCTTTATGGAGGCTAAATGCTCTAAATGAACCAGTTAAACTCATCTATTGTGTAGCTAAACTAGTGGCTGTCGTGCCGGATGTGGTCTGGTTTAGGCTTCACTTTCTCAATAATACTTGATCTAAATGAGAAGTTGTTACTGTGAGAGAAAGTTTCAGATGAAAAAACTGTAATTCAGATGTCAAAAACAGTTTTAACAGTCTTCTGTCAGCCAAACAGTTGACTGAGAAAGCCTGAGAAGAGCAGAAGAAAAAAAAGTGATGATAAAATGAGCAGATTTTATTGAATAATCTTAGTTGTGTATGTTTCAGTGTTCAGACTTCATCTGACCAGCACAAATACAATAAGTGTTATTATAGCACAGACCACAGCAATGGAGAATTACTGCTTCACTACATCATCCTTGAAATGGAGACATTCTCTGATCTCTTACTCATGAAGACAAATATCCACTGAAAGCACATAATCATAAGAATAAACATAAATGGAACAAAAAATAATAATATAAATGACTAATCCTTGAATGAATCAATGATATGAGTAAATAAATGATTAAAATTATTAAATGGAAAAATAAAATTAATTAATGATAAATCCTATGTGAATGAAGAGTAAATTAATATTAAAGAAAGCAGAGCACAAACCAAATGTATGGTTGCTCTCTAAAATTAATTTCTAAAAAAAAAAAAAAAATTCTAAATAAATGACTTAATGCAAAATTGTATATCAGAGATAACATTATCAGCATAATAATTTGAGTGAAAAGTAAAAAATGAGAAAATTATCTTAGTTGTACTTACAGAAGACTGCAACAATGTTCTTCCTCTGTGTTTTTTTGCTTTTTTTAAAATAAAACATATTATTAAATCAGTGAAATAATAAAATAATAAATAAAATATTTATTCTAGTTTAGTACTAAAATTGAGTGAGTTATTTTGCTTTCTGACTCCAGTGGCAGATATTTTATTTGTTTTTAGCAAAAACTTGTTTAGCAAAAGCGTCAAAAGATAAGCATTGTTTTATAGAAAACTTTCAACATTTTTAGAAAATAATTTTTAATAATGTCATGCTGAGATTTGATGAAATATCTTTAGATCTAAGTGACGGATTATGGGGAGTTTGGGGAGAATCTGCTGTCAATAATGCTGTGATTTCTGAACATGTTTTATGAAGTTATAAGCAAAACCTGACAAATTGTTGTATTCTACTCTGAGATCTTTCAAATGATATATGGCACATTAGTATCTTAGCTGAGTGATGTTTTTTGTCATATGATTTTTGTACTATGTACTGTAATGTATTATAAATTATGAAAACATGCTTTTCTCATTTATCAGCAAATAACTGACTACATGCAATGTAAAGTTCATACTGTAAGCTTTCATATGACACCTACAGTATTTGGTGTTGATCAAGCGCTTGTTAAGAATTGCAGTAAAAAGATGAGTTTCTAAGCTTTAAAATGAGACATATTGTGTGTTATTCCTTAAAATTTATATAACCATTTATATATATATATTATATATATATATATATATATATATATATATATATATATATATATATATATATATATACATATAGAATATATATATATTATTTATTTATTTTATTTATTTATTTTTTTTGGGAGGGGGGGGGGTGCATTTTAGGCTTAAAAGGGTTAATAGTTAGTAAGGTAGTTGCTAAGTTTAGGTATGGGGTAGGATTAATTGATCCAGAATGTGGTCATGAAAAAATAAGGCATTAATATGGGCTTTATAAGTACTAATAAACAGCCAATATGCAAGTAAAATGCATTCTAGTTAATATTGGAGAATTGTTCTTTATTCACCTTATTTTTCCTGGACATTCGTAAACTTTATGTGCAAGGCTTCTGGTCTCTTCCGCGTCCAGCTATTTTTAGCTGTACAAAACAGCTAGTTTTGCTGCTTGATATTACAAACTGGTGTGTCTTACCATATTATTTTAATGTATTGTTTGAATTATGAACACACTGGTTTGTAGTGCAAAAATTTTTACCGTTTACTGCACTTTGTTATTCTTCTCATTATTTCCCTTCAGCGGTTAATGAACCGGAAGTCTCGCATATTCACAGAAAATGGCTTACTTCCACGTTAAAAAATAAGTTACATAAAGTGTTACCAAAATATTTAGCTACTTGTCGTGGAAAACAAGAGGAAAAGTACTGAGGAAGAAAGTTATTTTTGAAGTGATGGGTTTTCATTAATAAAAATTGCAAACCTCAGTGTTTAATTGCACGACGATGTGCTCGTGTGTTATCCTGAGTCAGTTCAGTCTTCTAATCGATTGCACAGCATATCAAACATAGATTAAAGAAAACTGCTTAATTTTTGTCTGAAATCTTGAAAGATTTATTTGTGAACAAATACCAAACTGATATAAATAATGTGTATTATATGTATATTATATGATTATTTTATAATTTACCATGCATTGACTGTATTAATTACATGTTATGGTGTTGAACATCTTTAATTTATTATGAATGACTAGATTCATTAATGTTTGGACAAGTTATCGCTTGTATCAGAGTCTAGCGTTTCATTGGACCTAACTCCTCACATGCCGTCTCTTGTGTGTTTTCTTGTGTTTTCTGCTGCTGGAAGATCTTCCCGTCAGGCTGGATGCTCCATTTTATGCTGGATGTGATTTCCATGTCCTGATCCGAGAGGATCTGCTTCATCTAAAGACCAGATTACATCAGTCATGAGTGAACGAGATCAATCTACTGCCGTTTAGATGTTAGTAAACTAAAACTAAAAAAAAAAAATCTATAAAAAAACTTTTTTGTTAATTAAAATAAAATAAACACTGCCATAAAATAAAATAAAAATCTTACTTTTTAAATTAATCTAATTTTTGTTCTGTTATTCAGTACAACTAAAACATTCTTACATCAACAAATATTCAAATGACAGAAGATAAGAAGCAAATATACCAACATGTTTTTTGTTTGTGTTTTTTTTAGTCTTATACAAAAAAAAAAAAACATATTTTCATATTTTATGTCATTTTGCTTCTGAGGTAAATGGATCTTGATTTAAGGATGTTTAGAAACATGCAAACATGCAAGTGACACAAACACACAACAATTTTAACTAAAATTAAAATGAAAATAAAAACAAATTCAGAACAGTCTAAAATTACAATTCTGCATATTAAACTATAATGGCATATTAATGATATTAAAATAGCATGCAGGATCATCTCACCTTCTTCTCTATGGCCTCCATCACTGCAGATTTCGTCCAGATCTCCGTCTGATTTGATTGTGAATCTCACACGCTGTATTCTCCTGTGTTCACGGCAGTAGAAAGGCAGTGGAGTCGAGCAGGAGTCATCAGCCATCAGTCCTTCAGTACTGGCTTTCACACAATCCTCGTTTCCGTTCACATTAGGCTGCCCAAACTCCCATTTCACAGAGGACAACGATACACTGCTCTCATCCGACCACTGCCATGGGATCTTGTGCAGGCCGATCCAAATATCAGCGCCCAAGTGTTCTCTGTGTCGTCTGTAATGGCGGCCAGGTCTACGTAGTGTGTTCTGCAGTAAATTTGAGCATCAGTCCAGTTCATGACCATGTCAATGTACTTAAACTTGTCTCAGTTCAACCTGCACTTAAACTTGTTCTGAAGTGTGTCCTGTGTGTCTGTAAGGAGTAGATCGGACAGAGAAACATTCTTGAAAATGTGAAGTGCCATACAAAATTAACTAAGTGTATAAGTTTGTTCACAGAAAATATGGACAAACTTATCTTCAAAAAATGTCTTGGAAAAGTGATTTTATAAACGCAGCGCTCTTTGCTCACTTTTTGAATGCAACATACATTTAACATGCTGCTATCTGCACATTACATAGTTTCAGGATCTACAGCGTTATTTAAATGATGGATTGAATCCAAAACTGTGATGATTGACACTGATGAACATAAAATAAAAATAAATAAATAGTTCTGTGATTTAAGTCTGGATTGTAAATACAAAGCAGTAGATCTGTGTGTGTGTTACTGTGTATTGGCTAACTGCACTGTTTATATAATAATAGTAATTCAATAATACAGTTTTAATCGCATCAGATCAGTATGGAGCACTGAGAAGTGATGTTTATGTTGTTTATATGTTTATTCACTGAAGACACACAACACATTTGTTACTGCAGAGTTTCATGCAGTGTCTTTAATAAAACTGTTTCTAATCCAGTTATCTTTTGAGGCTGCTTATTTGTCACCTATGATATTGATCACATCTTGCTATAAGGATTTTTTTTTTTGGAAAACATGATTTAAGAATGCATTGAGATCAGGTTACACTGCAAAGATTGATTAACTTCCTCAGTATTTTGTCTTGTTTTAAGTGGTTTTTTGCTTAAAATGAAAAATAGGGACTTATCTTATGTAGGGACTTAAGATAACTTAGGATATCTTAAGTAATTTTGTTTCTCAAGTAAATGTATCTTGATTTAAGAATGTTTAGATATTTGTACTGGAAAACAAGACAGAAATACTGAGTAAATTTTTTTAAATAATTAATTAATTTATTTTTTTGTAGTGTGTATAAGCTCTGTGAGTATGAATTTTATGAATTGTATATTTGTTTTTTAACTCAAATCAAAGACATCTATGAGTACTGTATAATATCTTACCAGTTTGGCAAAAGAAGCCGTATCGGCCAGTACAGGCTCTGTCACGCCATCCGCTGGTTTGTACAACCACACAGGCCTCTTCTGCATCGGGCATGTTCGGATCTCCAGAACCCCACATCACATAGCTGATTGATGTGTTTTGATACGACCAATGCCAAAGGTCTCTGTAGAAGCCGATCCAGGCCACAGACTGAAAGTTCACAGCATCTGCTGCCTCCTTTAGTTTGGCTCTGTCTTCATCGCTCTGAACCGTCGCCAGATCCATGTATTTCTCTCTGCAGTAGGATTGCGCTTCTGTCCAAGTCTTTTGCTCTTTGATCAGGACGATTCGATCCAGGTCACATGAAGCCTTGGACAGGATTCCTGCTGCAGGAAAATCAACAGTGTTGAGCTGTTCTAAACCTCTGATCTGACATCAGTTCCTTTCACTAACACTCACCGAGAAAAAAAATTAGTTGAATCTTGTTCTGTATCATCTTGTCTTCACAGGTTTGTTCACTGAAAGAAAGAAATGACAAGAATATGACATGCTGGTTAGGTTTCTGATATTGCAAAGGAAGTAATTTTCTTTATAATCAAGGGGATTTATTGGAAATGAGCAAGCAGACATGACTGTAAAACATGTTCTTGCAGAAAGAATCAATGAATGCAAAAACCACCCTTTGACATAAACCCCTTAATCAGCCTGTAAATAATGATGTGTTTTTTTCATTAGTTTAACTCATCAAATTAACCAATGTCAACTTCAGTTTTGTAAGTTATATGAGATTTGACTTTTAATTTTATATAAATAAAGGTGAACTTGTACATCCAATTTGATTATACATATTTAGGTATAATAAGCTTTAAAGTTGAAGTAGGTGCTTTTATTATTATTTATTATTATAATTACTATTTATTTATTTATTTATTTATTTATTTATTTTCAGCCATAGAAAAGCAACAAACCCCAATTTACCTGCTCTGGAGCGACTGAAGCTTGATCTTCTCAACAGTAAATCAAGTGTCTTCTCTCAAGACTTCTCTTTTACTATCTACTCAACTCTTTATTCATTATGTTATGCAAAATCTTTTGTCAGTACTGTACGTAAGACACTGAGACTAATTTACATTCTGATTTTGCTGCAATGTGAGGCTCTTTATTCAAACAGCATCAGAGAACATAATGATAGAGCACAGAAGGGTTTTTTCACAACTATAAAACTTATGTCACAAATTAATTGAACTGTTTTCCTTAATCTTCCTTAAGTGTAAAGTAGCAACCGTGTCTAAAATGCTAGAAAAGAGAGAGTCCATAGTTTCTGTACATATCAAGTTGTTCTGAGCTATTGGATATGTTGAGGAATTGAGATAAATCAGGAAGATTACTTACAAAGCAGTCTTTTGTGGTAGAAGTGATGGTTCTTCCATAGTTGTAACAAGAAGTAGAATTTACAGTTTTAGCTATGTGAAGTTTGCACAAGACTAGATGATGATCTGAGATATCATTGCTTGACTGCATAATTTCAACACCATCAACATCAATTCCATGTGACAGTATTAAATCTAGAGTATGATTTCGACAATGAGTAGGTCCTGAGACATGTGTTGTCTAACCCCAATAGATTTCAGAATGTCAAGTCAAGTCACCTTTATTTATATAGCGCTTTAAACAAAAAAGTTTGTGTCAAAGCAACTGAACAACATTAATTAGGAAAACCGTGTCAATAATGCAAAATGACAGTTAAAGGCAGTTCATCATTGAATTCAGTGATGTCATCATGCAGCTCAGTTCAGTTTAAATAGTATCTGTGCAATAATTTGCAATCAAGTCAACGATATCGCTGTAAATGAAGTGTCCCCAACTAAGCAAGCCAGAGGCGACAGCGGCAAGGAACCAAAACTCCATCGGTGACAGAATGGAGAAAAAAACCTTGGGAGAAACCAGGCTCAGTCGGGGGACCAGTTCTAATCTGACCAGACGAAACCAGCAGTTCAATTCCAGGCCGCAGCAAAGTCAGATTGTGCAGAAGAATCATCTGTTTCTGTGGTCTTGTCCCGGTGGTCGTCTGAGACAACGTCTTTACAGGGGATCTGTCTCTGGGGCTCATCTAGTTGTCCTGGTCTCCGCTGTCTTTCAGGACTGTAGAGGTCCTTTCTAGGTCCTGATCCACCATCTGGGCTGGATACATACTGGATCTGGTGACTGCAGTGACCCTCTGACTTGGATACAGACTGGATCTGGTGGCTATGGTGACCTCAGAATAAGAGAGTAACAGACTAATATGAGCGTAGATGCCATTCTTCTAATGATGTAGCAAGTACATCGGGTGTTATGGGAAGTGTTCCCGGTTCCGGTTTACCTAATTAATGCAGCCTAAAAATCCTTTAACGGATTTGAATATTAGAAATGTGTTAGTATGTTATGTGTAAGCCAGGTTAAAGAGATGGGTCTTTAATCTAGATTTAAACTGCAAGAGTGTGTCTGCCTCCCGAACAATGTTAGGTAGGTTATTCCAGGGTTTGGACGCTAAATAGGAGAAGGATCTGCCGCCCGCAGTTGACTTTGACATTCTAGGTATTATCAAACTGCCAGAGTTTTGAGAACGGAGTGGACGTGGAGGACTATAATGTAACAAGAGCTTGTTCAAATACTGAGGTGCTAAACCATTCAGGGCTTTATAAGTAATAAGCAAGATTTTAAAATCAATACGATGTTTGATAGGGAGCCAGTGCAGTGTTGACAGAACCGGGCTAATATGATCATACTTCCTGGTTCTAGTAAGAACTCTAGCTGCTGCATTTTGGACTTGCTGGAGTTTGTTTACTAAGCGTGCAGGACAACCACTTAATAGAGCATTACAATAATCTAACCTTAAACGCATGGATTAACATTTCTGCATTTGACATTGAGAGCATTGGCCGTAATTTAGATATATTTTTGAGATGGAAAAATGCAGTTTTACAAATGCTAGAAACATGGCTTTCTAAGGAAAGGTTGCTATCAAATAGCACACCTAGGTTCCTAACTGATGATGAAGAATTGACAGAGCAGCCATCAAGTCTTAGACAGCATTCTAGGTGATTACATGCAGAGCTTTTAGGTCCTATAATTAACACCTCTGTTTTTTCAGAATTTAGCAGTAAGAAATTACTTGTCATCCAGTTTTTTATAAGAATGTCTATGAATGCTGATCCAAATGCATCTGTTTCATTATCAGCATGGATATTAATAATCAAACCAAAGAGTTCCACAGAAATGAATGGAAATGTGTGTAGATTTTCTGTCTGTCCAAATTAATGCTGATGATGTGACTGTTTTTGAGTGTTTTGTTTATTTTTGTGATTTTGTGTGATTTTTGAAGTGACTGCTTCAGTGGAAAGATTTTCACAGAATGTCTTTAATCCTCAATGCATTTTAATATTTACATTTACATTTAGTAATTTTGCAGATGCTTTTATCCAAAGCGATTTACAATTAGGGAATACATAAAGCGAATATTCTTTAAGAGGCAAACAGACACAGGAAGTGCTCGTAATAGCAAGTTTCAGGCATTCGTTCAGATAAGTACAAGCTAGAAAGAGAAGGAATAAATTAAGAGAAAGACAATTTTTTTAAATTTTATTTTATTTTTATTTTTTTTATGATGAAGTCAAGTATAAATCAAATAAATGAGTTTTAAGCTGTCACTTGAAAATGGTCAGGGATTCTGCATTCTATGTTCTTTGAAGGTCAGCTGGTCATCAAAGATTACACCAAGATTTCTGACCTTGATTTCTGACCTATTCTTATTTTAATATTTGTTGTCTGTGACAAATAATAGTTTAAAAGTCTATTTCTTTATAAACAAATCAAAAATCATATTTTGGGCTTTCATATTTTGGGATTTAGGTCTTTCACCAACTATCATACATAATATTGTGAAAGGATTAAGGGAATCAAGATAAATCTGTGTCTCTGTAGGGCAAGACATGAAACCTCAGGTGAATAAGAAACCGTCATGCTACATTATTAAATATAGCCACATGTGCTCAGGAGTTCTTACTGTCATTTACCACA
>NC_056575.1:22850448-22954282 GCF_018340385.1 Cyprinus carpio
AATATGCTGATTTGCTGCTCAAGAAACATTTCTGATTATTATCAATGTTGAAATTAATTTTGCAGATTATTATTAGTTAACAAATGTTAACAAATGTTAATATATATATATATCTATATATATATATATATATATATATATATATATATATATATATATAATTATATATAATATAATTCATATATTTAATATGGATATTGATCTGTTATTTACAGACATATAATAGATTACACAACCTATAAATAATTAATAGTAATAATAATAAATGGAATCACAAACACATGATACATTTGTTTGGCTGCACTGATGTCATGAAATAATGTCATGTGTGCACACGGAGGGCAGTCGATCTGCACCGCTATTTGAGGATGCCTGCTGTAAACCATGCAGATGAATCACCATTAACCACACAAACACAACACATTAAAGTCAAATATGATTTAGTGAGCAGCTTTATGGAGGCTAAATGCTCTAAATGAACCAGTTAAACTCATCTCTCGTGCCGGATGTGGTTCGGTTAAGCCTTCATTTTCTCAATAATACTTGATCTAAATGAAAAAATTCAGATGTCAAAACAGTCTTCTGTCAGCCAGAAAGTTGACTGAGAAAGCCAGAGAAGAGCTGAAGCAGGAGACAAAGTGATGATAAAATGAGCAGAGTTTATTGAATAATCTTAGTTGTGTATGTTTCAGTGTTCAGACTTCATCTGACCAGCACAAATACAACAAGTGTTATTATAGCACAGACCACAGCAATGGAGAATTACTGCTTCACTACATCATCCTTGAAATGGAGACATTCTCTGATCTCTTACTCATGAAGACAAATATCCACTGAAAGCACACAATCATAAGACTAAACAGCAATGGAAAAGTAATATAAATGACTAATCCTTGAATGAATCAATGATATGATTAAATAAATGATTAAAATGATTATATGATTAAATGGAAAAATAAAATTAATTAATGATAAATCCTATGTGAATGAAGAGTAAATGAATATTAAAGAAAGCAAGCACAAACCAAATGTATGGTTGCTCTCTAAAATTAATTTCTAAATACAATTTCTAAATAAATGACTTAATAAATGCAAAATTGTATATCAGAGATAACATTATCAGCATAATAATTTGAGTGAAAAGTAAAAATGAGAAAATTTTATTTACAGTAGACTGCAACAATGTTCCTTCCTGTAAGGAGGATTTAGGCCGAGTGGATTCCATAAGCGGGTCTTTATTATAGGATCTGAGCATAAAATCCAAACAATAGTCACAACTCGTGGTCAGGTCACAGGCTTGGGTCAAAACACAGGCAAAACAATCCACAGGCAGACAAATCCAAAACAGTAATCCAAAAACGTGAGTCAAAAGAGCAAAAAGCAAAGGTCATAACCAAAATCAACAATGGAACAATGAAAGAACGCTTAGTAAGGCAGTGAACTGGCAATACTTCACAAAGTGGCAGTACAAACACATGACTTAAATACAGGGTGACAGGAAATGACAAGACAGGAACTGATGTCGCAGGAACAGGAAGTGGCAAAGTTCAATATTCAGGTGAAGGCTCCCTCTGGTGAAATGGAGCCTGATCAAACGTTACAGATTCCCTCCCCCTAGGAACACCTCTAGGTGTTCTTCTAGGACGACCCCTTGGTCTGGGTGCCGGACGATCTGGGTGAGTTTGGTGAAAGTCTCTGATAAGTGATGAATCCAAGATGTCCTTAGTTGTTACCCACGATCTCTCCTCCGGGCCGTATCCCTCCCAGTCAATGAGATATTGCATCTGACCCCTCCTCCTGCGAGAATCTAGGATCTCCCGGACTAGGTAGGCAGGAGCTCCCTCGATCTCAAGCGGTGGAGGTGGTTCTTCGTCAGTGGCTTCGTGGCTCAATGGGCCGTGGGCCGGTTTCAGGAGGGACACATGAAAGGAAGGAGAGATGCGGTAATTAGCAGGCAACTCTAAACAGTACGTAACAGGATTAACTTGACGTATAATCTTAAAAGGAACAACGTACCTTGGACTTAATTTCTTGCACGGGAGTTTCAGGCGTAGGTCACGAGTGGAAAGCCACACCATTTGACCTGGCTGATACTCAGGATGTGGATGTCTGTGTCGATCAGCTTGGATCTTTTGAGATCGAATAGCCCGCTGGAGACGGACATGAGCATTGTCCCAGACCTGTTCACTTCTTCTAATCCAATCATCCACAGCAGGCACTTCAGATGGCTCCCCAGACCAGGGAAACAGAGGAGGCTGATATCCAAGGACACATTGGAAGGGGGTAAGCCCAGTTGAAGAGTGAGTGAGGGAATTTCGGGCATACTCTGCCCATGGGAGGAATGTGCTCCATTTCTCCTGTTCCTGGCTACAGTATGATCTCAAGTATCTACCAATCTCCTGATTAAGACGCTCTACTTGACCATTAGCTTGAGGATGATAGCCAGATGTGAGACTGACATTGATGTTTAAATGTTTGCAAAAAGCTCTCCAAACACGGGATGTGAACTGTGGCCCTCGATCAGTCACAATATCATCTGGTAGTCAGTAAATCCTAAATACTTGATTGAACAAAACTTGGGCAGTTTCCATGGCAGTGGGTATTCCTTTCAAAGGAATGAGACGACAAGACTTAGAGAAGTGGTCAATGGAGACCATAATGGTGGTGAATCCTTGAGAGTAAAGCAGATCAGTGACAAAGTGAATAGACAGGTGTGACCAGGGCCGTTGGGGAATTGGTAGTGGTTCTAGAAGTCCCGCAGGCAATTGTCGAGGTGTTCGTGACTGAGCACAGATCTGACAAGCACTTACATAATTACTGACATCTGCAGATAATGTGTGCCACCAAAAAGAATTTCTGACCAAAGCCGTGGTGCGATTAATTCCAGGATGTCCAGAAGCAGGGGATGTGTGAACCCATTGAATGGTTCTGTTACGAAGACTGGTTGGAACATAGATTTTTCCAGCTGGGCACTCTGGAGGGGATGGCTCTTCGTGTCGGGCATGTTGAATCTCTTCCATAATATCCCACTGGATGGGTGCGATGATGATGGAGGGTGGTAAGATGGTTTCTGGTCTCATCTGTGAATTAGCAGAGTCATGGATACGTGACAATGCATCTGCCTTACTATTTTTGCTCCCTGGACGGTATGTGACTGCGAAATTGAATAGAGTGAAAAAGAGTGCCCATCTTGCCTGACGAGGATTCAAACGCTTGGCATCCTTGATATACTCTAGGTTTTTGTGGTCTGTAATGACCTGAAAGCGATGAAGGGCGCCTTCTAGCTAGGGCTGGGCGATACATCTGCGATAATGAACCCGATATTGCGTAGCTTGTCAGTGATCTACGGCTCTGTCTATTAAATGCCGGTCCATTTGAAAGCAGGTGATGGCGATTTAGCGCTAATCAGGGAACCGGCTTTACTGACTAGATGCGCATCATTATATCGTTAGATATATCGCCCAGCCCTACTTCTAGCCAGTGTGTCCATTCTTCAAGAGCGGCCTTGATGGATAATAATTCCTTGTTACCAATATCGTAATTGTTTTCGGCTGGAGTTAACTTTCGTGAGAAGAATGCACAAGGGTGTAACTTGCCAGGTGTTCCATGACGCTGAGAGAGGACAGCACCGATTCCACAGTCGGAGATCCTTGAAAACTTCATTAACGAAGGACTGGAAAATTGAAGGTGCATTGTGTCACCGGGTGACTAATCCGAGCGGAAATTTTCTTTTCCGGGCGGAACTGAAGTGTGGGAAATATACTAATTTAAGTGAAACACGAGTTCTGTTCCGGTTGGCCCAAGGCGGGGAAATTATCCAAGATACACGTCAGGTGTGGGAAGAGGACATGTCGGATACCGATTGGAGGATCGGGAAGGAAGCAGAGATATAAAAGGGGCTGGTTTATGAACAGGAGCAGGGAAGTTTGTTCCGCTGTTGTTCCACACGATACGGAAGTGGCTGGTGTGGCGTGGATGTTGTGATTTACGGGCTGCAACGGAGAATCCAAGGAAAGGGGATATTGGAAGTGTGGAGGAAGTTAAGTGATCAACCTTTTGTATGTTGTGTTTACATCTTATTGTGGATTGAGTTGAAGGAGCGATCCTATGTTTGGAAGGCCCCTGAGTGAAGGAGATCATTGAATTCGTATTGGGAGAGGACAACACTGTGTACTGGTGGGTGAAGACTTTATGAAACATTCCTTGTATATTGTGGAGAGTGGATGATGGATGTGGAGGGAGACTAACTGCCTTTAAGAAAGGGTTCCGACTGCATATTTCTGCGTAGCAGTGGGTAATTCCTCCCCCCCCCTTGTGTTGATCTAATAATCCTCAGTGCTTGTGTGTTTTTACTCAGTGTTGATAGTAGTGCCTTGCGTTGGAGATCGCTGGGAAAGACGGAGAGACTACGGTGTACGATATATACGCCTGCTGTGGTCTGCCCCCTGCCTTCGTCCATCTGACACGCCCCGCCAGGACTCTGAGCCCGAAACGGGAATACACCACGGATCTTCTTTCACTGAGTGTGTGGAGTGCGGTGAGTGCTGCTATATTGAAGTGTACACACGAGAAGAATTGTAGTGCCTTTGTGGTGTGTGGTGTTTGTCCGTGGCTGTGTCCCCGGTCGTAGGAAGAGGCCTGACAGAGAGGAGCAGTGTATTGGTGGCAACCACAGTCTTTACCTTAAGTAAGCTGGAGCTTGGACGTGTTGGAGGCGCCTCTGGAGGAGGTTGGATGACGTCGCCCACACAGCGATCTCTGTAAGCTTTTAAATCAAAGCCTTACCCTTTCATCCACGTGACGTTGTGTCATTGGCCTTGTCAGCAACCACCGGCCTTGTGCGTGTCGTCTGTGCTGTCTCTTCGACGAGGGAAGCGAAGGACAACAGCCGATCCTCCCCCGTGTGCCCCCTTGCCAAGCTGGGCGGGAAGCCCAGTATTGTTTGCAGTCTCACCTGTAAGGCCCACCAGCCGTCAGTCATCGACCAAACCCGTATCTGCTTGGAATACCGACCTCTGAATATCTTCAGTGGTGAGTAGCCAGTTAACAGCCCAGCCCTGTGAATGCTCACCTGTGTATTGAACTCTGTACTTACCTGTGAGCTAGAACCCCTGCACGCTAACAGCCCAGCCCTGCGAATACTCACCTGTGTATTGAACTCTGTTCTCACCTGAGAGCTAGAACCCCTGCACGTTAACAGCCCAGCCCTGTGAATACCCACCCGTGTATTGAACTCTGTATTTACCTGAGAGCTAGAACCCCTGCACGCTAACAGCCCAGCCCTGTGAATACTCACCTGTGTATTGAACTCTGTATGTGGAGTCGGCTGGAAATTAAGGGCTGAAGTGGAGTGTGTCGAGGAAGGGCTGAAGAGGAGTGTTATCGAGGACTGGAATCCGTATCTGTGGACAAAAATAGTTCGAGTCATTAGTAGTTTTAAAGTTTCCCCTCCCTTTTCCCCAAACTTTTAAATAATAAAATTGTTAAATTTTAATCTTGGTTGTCTGTTCGTTCATTGGGGTGTTGTGGGACCTCCTCGAGGTGGAAGTTAGAGGGAGGAGCGAGACCCGTTAAATTGGTGGTCCGCTCTGACCTGCAACAATTGGCCAACCCAAATGGCATAACCAAATACTCATAGTGCCCCCTGCTGGTGAGAAAAGCCATCTTCCAATCATCACCCTCACGGATTCTGATGAGATTGTAGGCAGATCTGAGGTCCAATTTAGTGAAATAGCTGGCCTCACGTAATTGCTCCAGAGAAGAAGGGATAAGAGGCAAAGGATGGCGATTCTTAACAGTTATAGCATTGAGTGCTCGATAGTCAATACAAGGTCTTAAACCACCAACTGACCAATTCCTTCTCCCTCCAGGAAAACTGTGGGTCGTGCGTAGACAACCAAGGATATCCTAGGATAACTTGGTTTCGTGGTGATGATATAACATAGAGAGTGATTTCTTCCACGTGAAACATGCCAACTCTAAGTTTTATGGGAAGTGTTTGATGAGTGATATGACCTTTACCGACAGGACCATCATCAACAGCAGTAACAGCAATAGGTGGTTCACATTTGGTTGTAGGAATGTTCAACTGCTTAACTAAATCATGATGAATCACATTTGCAGCAGCTCCAGAATCTATTAATGCTGAAAAATGAAGGTCTTGATAAGCAACTGACAAAATGATGGGAAGTGACAAGCATAAACTGATTTGTAAAGTATTGAACATGTGACTCACTCGATAACCTGAAGAGGGGTTTGCAGCAGGTTTAACAGGACAGTTGGAACAGCGATGTCCTGATTCACCACAGTAGAAACAGAGTTGATTGAGTAATCTTCTTCTCCGTTCCGTGGTAAGTGAGTTCGTCCAATTTGCATGGCTTCAGTAGGAACAGACTGACATGGTGTTTGCGCAGTAATAGTAGGCACATAAGCGAAGTTGGACTTGGGACTTGGTTGAGTTCGTATTCAGGTGAAGGCTCCCTCTGGTGGACTGGAGCCTGATCAAACGTTGCACTTCCTCTGTGTTCTTAGTTTGTTTTTGTTTGTTTTTTTGTTTTTTGTTTTTTTAAGTAAAACATATTCTTAAATCAATGAGATCCAGAATGAAATAAAATATTTATTCTAGTTTTGTACTAGAGTGAGTTTTAAAAAAGAAAAAATATATATAGATTTTCTTTCTGACTTTTGTTTGTTTTAAGCATAAACTTGTTTAGCAAAGAGAGTCAAAAGATAATTATTGTTTGATAAACTTTCTACATTTTTAGAAAATATTTTTTTTTAATAATGTCATGCTGAGATACTGTTGATGAAATATCTTTAGATCTAAGTGATGGATTATGGGGAGTTTGGGGAGAATCTGCTGTCAATAAAGCTGTGATTTCTGAACATGTTTTATGAAGTTATAAGCAAAACCTGACAAATTGTTGTATTCTACTCTGAGATCTTTCAAATGATATATGGCACATTAGTATCTGAGCTGAGTGATGTTTTTGTCATATGATTTTTGTACTATGTACTGTAATGTATTATAAATTATGAAAACATGCTTTTCTCATTTATCAGAGCAAATAACTGACTACATGCAATGTAAAGTTCATACTGTAAGCTTTCATATGACACCTACAGTATTTGGTGTTGATCAAGCGCTTGTTAAGAATTGCAATAAAAAGATGAGTTTCTAAGCTTTAAAATGAGACATATTGTGTGTTATTCCTCTTAGTGGTTGCTTAGTAATTAGATTATGAATATTTTCATGGGGGGGGGGTACACTTTAGGCTTAAAGGGTTAATAGTTAGTAAGGTAGTTGCTAAGTTTAGGTATGGGGTAGGATTAATTGATCTAGAATGTGGTCATGAAAAATGAGGCATTAATATGTGCTTTATAAGTACTAATAAAACAGCCAATATGCAAGTAAAATGCATTCTAGTTAATAGTGAGGATTGTTCTTTATCCACTTTATTTTTCCTGGACATTCGTAAACTTTATGTGCAGGGCTTCTGGTCTCTTCCGCGTCCAGCTATTTTTAGCTGTACAAAACAGCTAGTTTTGCTGCTTGATATTGTGATACAAGTGATGAGTTTTCATTAATAGAAATAAGCAGATCTCAGCGTTTAATTGCACGACGCTTTGCTCGCGTGTTATCCTGAATCAGTTCAGTCTTCTAATCGATTGCACAGCATATCAAACATAGATTAAATAAAAATCGCTGTACTTAATAGACGTAAGCTTAATTTTTGCCTGATATCTTGAAATATTTATTCGTAAACAAATAAAATCATTATTTTATAATTTACCATGCATTGACTGTATTAATTACATGTGATGGTGTTGAACATCTATCATTTATTATGAATGCCTTTTCCTTAAAGATTCATTAATGTTTGGACAAGTTATCGCTTGTATCAGAGTCTAGCGTTTCATTGGATTTAACTCCTCACATGCCGTCTCTTGTGTGTTTTCTTGTGTTTTCTGCTGCTGGAAGATCTACCCGTCAGGTTGGACGCTCCATTTTATGCTGGATGTGATTTCCATGTCCTGATCCGAGAGGATCTCCTTCATCTGAAGACCAGATTACATCAATCATGAGTGAACGAGATCAATCTACCACCGTTTAGATGTCAGTAAACTAAAACTTTATATTTAAAATAAAATAATAATAATAATAATAATAATAATAATAATAATAATAATAATAAAAATCTTACTTTTTAAACAATAATTTAATTATTTTTTTGTTCTGTTTTTAGTACAACTAAAATATAAAATTTTTAGATCAACAAATATTCAAATGATAGAAGATAAGAAGCAAATATACCAAAATGTTTTTTTTTTTTGTTTTTTTTTTACTCGAAACAAGGAAATATATATTTCTGTTTAAAGCTAGGTTCAATACAAAGGAAAGCTAGCTGATTTTATGAGGCCATTGGCAGATTTTTTTTTACAAACCTGATTCCAAAAAAGTTGGGACACTGTACAAATTGTGAGTAAGAAAGGAATGGAATAATTTACAAATCTCATAAACTTATATTTTATTCACAAAAGAATATAGATAAAATATCAAATGTTGAAAGTGAGACATTTTGAAATGGCATGCCAAATATTGGCTCATTTTGGATTTCATGAGAGAAACACATTCCAAAAAAGTTGGGACAGGTAGCAATAAGAGGCCGGAAAAGTTAAATGTACATTTAAGGAACAGCTGGAGGACCAATTTGCAACTTATTAGGTCAATTGGCAACATGATTGGGTATAAAAAGAGCCTCTCAGAATGGCTGTGTTTCTCAGAAGTCAAGATGGACAGAGGATCACCAATTCCCCCAATGGTGCAGCGAAAAATAGTGGAGCAACATCAGAAAGGAGTTTCTCAGAGAAAAACTGCAAAGAGTTCGAAGTGATCATCATCTACAGTGCATAATATCATCCAAAGATTCATAGAATCTGGGTCAATCTCTGTGTGTAAGGATCAAGGCCGGAAAACCATACTTGATGCCTGTGATCTTCGGGCCCTTAGACGGCACTGCATCACATACAGGAATGCTACTGTAATGGAAATCACAACATGGGCTCAGGAATACTTCCAGAAAACATTGTCGGGTGAACACAATCCACCGTGCCATTCGCTGTTGCCGGCTAAAACTCTATAGATCAAAAAAAAAAAAAAAGCCATATCTAAACATGATCCAGAAGCGCAGGTGTTTTCTCTGGGCCAAGGCTCATTTAAAAATGGACTGTGGCAAAGTGGAAAACTGTTCTGTGGTCAGACGAATCAAAATTTGAAGTTCTTTTTGGAAAACTGGGACGCCATGTCATCCGGACTAAAGAGGACAAGGACAACCCAAGTTGTTATTCTATCAGCGCTCAGTTCAGAAACCTGCATCTCTTATGGTATGGGGTTGCATGAGTGCGTGTGGCATGGGCAGCTTACACATCTGGAAAGGCACCATCAATGCTGAAAGGTATATCCAAGTTCTAGAACAGCATATGCTCCCATCCAGACGTCGTCTCTTACAGAGAAGACCTTACATTTTCCAACATGACAATGCCAGACCACATACTGCATCAATTACAACATCATGGCTAAATAGAAGAAGGATCCGGGTACTGAAATGGCCAGCCTGCAGTCCACATCTTTCACCCATAGAAAACATTTGGCGCATCATAAAGAGGAAGATGCGTCAAAGAAGACCTAAGACAGTTGAGCAACTAGAAGCCTGTATTAGACAAGAATGGGACAAAATTCCTATTCCTGAACTTGAGCAACTTGTTTCCTCAGTCCCCAGACGTTTGCCATGAAATTTAAAATCAACTTATTTTTCCCTTAAAATGATACATTTTCTCAGTTTAAACATTTGATATGTCATCTATGTTGTATTCTGAATAAAATATTGAAATTTGAAACTTCCACATCCTTGCATTCTGTTTTTATTCAAAATTTGTACAGTGTCCCAAGTTTTTTGGAATCGGGTTTGTACATATTTTCATATTTTAAGTCATTTTGCTTCTGAGGTAAATAGATCTTGATTTAAGGATGTTTAGAAACATGCAAACATGCAAGTGACACAAACGCACAACAAATTTAACTAAAATTAAAACAGAAACTGGAAAAATGAAAATAAAAACCAATTCAGAACAGTCTAAAATTACTATCCTGCGTATTAAACTATAATAGCATATTAATGATATTATAATAACATGCAGGATCATCTCACCTTCTTCTCTATGGCCTCCATCACTGCAGATTCGTCCAGATCTCCGTCTGATTTGACTGTGAATCTCACACGCTGTATTTTCACGGCAGTAGAAAGGCAGTGGAGTCGAGCAGGAGTCATCAGCCATCAGTCCTTCAGTACTGATTTTCACACAATCCTCGTTTCCATTCACGTTATCAGGCTGCCCAGACCCCCATTTCACAGAGGACAACGATACACTGCTATTATCTGACCACAGCAATGGGATCTTGTACAGGCCAAACCAAGCATCATTTTGTCCCTTGACAGAAAGTATGTTTGTGAGGAACGTGTTCTCTGTGTCGTCTGTAATGGCGGCCAGGTCTGCGTATTGTGTTCTGCAGTGAATTTGAGCATCATGCCAGTTCATGCTCAGTTCAACCTGCAGAAACTTGTCCTGAAGTGTGTCCTGTGTGTCTGTAAGGAGTAGATTGGACAGAGAAACATTCTTGAAAATGTGAAGTGCCATAAAGTGTACAAGTTTGTTCACAGAAAATATGGACAAACTCATCCTCAAAAAATGTCTTGAAAAGGTGATTTTATAAAGGCAGAGCTATTTGCTTACTTTTTGAATGCAACTTACATTTGACATGCTGCTATCTGCACATTTCATAGTTTCAGGATTGACAGCGTTATTTAAATGATGGATTGAATCCAAAACTGTGATGATTGATACAGATGAACATAACATAAGAAAGAAAATAATACTTCTATTAAATAATTCAGTATAAAAAAAAAAAAGCAGAACATCTGTGGTGTGTGTGTTACTGTGTATTAGATAATTGCACTGTTTATATAATAATAGTAATTCAATAATACAGTTTTAATTGTATCAGATCAGTATGGAGCACTGAGAAGTGATGTTTATGTTGTTTATATGTTTATGCTGAAGACACACAACACATTTGTTACTGCAGAGTTTCATGCAGTGTCTTTAATAAAACTGTTTTTAATCCAGTTATCTTCTGAGGCTGATTATTTGTCATCTATGATATTGATCACATCTTGCTATAAGGATTCTTTCTGGAAAACATGATTTAAGAATGCGTTGAGGTCAGGTTACATTCCTGTAAAAACTTCCTCATTATTTTGTCTTGTTTTCCGGCACAAATGTCTAATCATCCTTGCATCAAGATACATTATTGGAGATCCAAAATGATTTAAGATAAGAGCTTTATCAATATCTTCATCAAATTTAAGTGGGTATTTGCCTAAAATAAAATAAAAATAGAGACTTATCTTATATCTTAAGCCATTTTGTTTCTCAAGTAAATGTATCTTGATTTAAGAATGTTTAGATATTTGTACTGGAAAACAAGACAGAAATACTAAAATTTTTGTTTTCTTTTTTTTCTTTGTAGTGTGTATAAGCTCTGTGAGTATGAATATTAAAAATTTTATGCTTGTTTGTTTTTTAAATCAAATCAAAGAGGTCTATGAGTACTGTATAATTTCTTACCAGTTTGGCAAAAGAAGTAGTCTTGTACAGTACAGTTTCTGTCACTCCATAGTCCTTTCTTATTTACAACCCCACAGGCCTCGTTTGTGTCAGGAATGTCCGGCTGAGATAAATCCCACTTCACATAGCTGATCGGTGTGTTTTGATACGACCAACGCCAGGTGTCTCTGTAGAAACCGATCCAGGCCACAGACTGAAAGTTCACAGTGTTTGCTGCCTCCTTTAGTTTGGCTCTGTCTTCATCGCTCTGAACCATCGCCAGATCCGTGTATTTCTCTCTGCAGTAGGATTGGGCTTCTGTCCAGGTCTTTGGCTCTCCGATCAGGACGATTCGATCCAGGTCACATGAAGCCTTGGACAGGATTCCTGCTGCAGGAAAATCAACAGTGTTAAGCTGATCTAAACCTCTGATCTGACATCAGTTTCTTTCACTAACACTCACCGAGAAAAACAACGAGTTGAATCTTGTTCTGTATCATCTTGTCTTCACAGGTTTGTTCACTGAAAGAAAGAAATGACAAGAATACGACATGCTGGTTAGGTTTCTGATATTGCAAAGGAAATAGTTTTCTTTATAATCAAGTGGATTTATTGGAAATGAGCAAGCAGACATGACTGTAAAACATGTTCTTGCAGAAAGAATCAATGAATGCAAAAAGCACCCTTTGACATAAAGCCCTTAAAACCCCTCAGACTGTAAATAATGATGGCAATGTGTTTTTTCATTAGTTTAACTCATCAAATTAAACAATTTCAACTTCATTTTTGTAAGTCTTGTAAGTTAGTTTAATATAAATTGTTGAACTTACTTGTACAACCAATTTGATTACTTATTTAGGTATAATAAGCTTTAAAGTTGAAGTAGGTGATTTTTTTTTCAGCCATAGAAAAGCAACAAACCCCAATTTACCTGCTCTGGAGCGACTGAAGCTTGATCTTCTCAACAGTAAATCAAGTGTCTTCTCTCAACAGACTTGTCTTTTACTATCTACTCAACTCTTTATTCATTATGTTATGCAAAATCTTTTGTCAGTACTGTACGTAAGACACTGAGAATGATTTACATTCTGATTTTGCTGCAATGTGAGACTTTTTATTCAAACACCATCAGAGAGCATAATGATAGAGCACAGAAGTACTTTTTCACAACTTTAAATCTTGTCACAAATTAATTGAATTGTTTTCCTTAATCTTCTTTAAGCGTAAAGTAGCAGCCGTATCTAAATGCTAGAAAAGAGAGAGTCCATAGTTTCTGTTAAATCATCAAGTTGTTCTGAGCTATTGGATATGTTGAGGAATTGAGATAAATCAGGAAGATTACTTACAAAGCAGTCTTTTGTGGTAGAAGTGATGGTTCTTCCATACTTGTAACAAGGAGTAGAATTTACAGTTTTAGCTATATGGAGTTTGCAAAAAACTAAATAATGATCTGAGATATCATTGCCTGGCTGCATAATTTCAACACCATCAACATCAATTCCATGTCATATTAATAATCAAATCAATGGTTCCAAAGAAATAAATGGAAATGTGTGTAGATTTTCTGTCTGTCCAAATTAATGCTGATGATGTGACTGCTTGTGAGTTTTTTGTTTATTTCACATGATTTTCAAATGATTTTGTAGTGTTTGGCAGCTGTTTTATTGCAAAAGTTTTCAAGAAAGTAGTAAAAATGTATGTTCTGGTAGCTAGCTGACAATTAAGAACAATTAAGTGTGACTGCTTCCATGGAAGTTTTTTCACAGAATGCCTTTAATCCTCAATGCATTTTAATATTCATATTTACATTAAGTAATTTTGCAGATGCTTTTATCCAAAGCAACTTATAACTTGAGAATACATAAAGCAATTCTTCTTAAAGAGGAAAACAGACACAGGAAGTGCTCGTAATACCAAGTTTTAGGCATTTGTTCAAATAAGTACAAGCTAGAAATGGAAGGAATAAATAAAGAGAAATACAAAATTTGTATTTGTTTTTGTTTTAATTTAGGATGAAGTCAAGTAGTGTTGAAAGAGATAAGTTTTCAGCTGTCACTTGAAAATGGTCAGGGATTCAGCATTCCAGATAGGAGTGGGAAGATCATTCCACCAGCCAGGAACAGTGAACGAGAATGTTCTGGAAAGTGATTTTGAGCCTCTCTGTGGTGGTACCACGAGTCGTCGCTCACTAGCAGATCTCAGACTTCTGGAGGGGATGTAGATTCGTAATAGTGAGTGGAAGTAGTCGGGTGCTGAGCCTGTTCTATATACAAGCATCAATGTCTTGAACTTGATGCGAGCCACAACCTAGACAGTGCAAGGAGATTTACGATTACTCCAGAGCACTCGTAGATCTACAATGATTTTCAAGTGATACTTAAGTTACAATGCTTTTGGGAAACAGACCATAATATTAAGATCAGTCGTACGATCGTTTTTATGAATTTTTTAGGCTTACAAAGCTTTTGGGAAACTCAGCCCTGGACAAGAAGTTGTGCAGCGTGCTCTGTAAGAAAGGGCATGATCTTTCTGATTTTATGCAATGCAAACCTGCAAGATCAAGCAGTCTTTGCAATGTGTTCTTTGAAGGTCAGCTGGTCATCAAAGATTACACCAAGATTTCTGACCTATTCTGATTTTAATATTTGTTGTCTGTGACAAATAATAGTTTAAAATTCGACTTCTGTATAATGTCAAAATAAATAAATAAATAAAATAAAATAAAACTACCCCACTACGTCTGATGTTTCTGTACATGAAACTGTGCTCATTAATTTCCATCCATCTGTTCTCCAGGCGGCTTGTCCTTTGTAGGGGAACAGACATGATGTGAAAATGTACTTTCTTATATCGGAATATTTTATTGTTCTGTGACACTAATTATGTTTTTAGTTTTCAGTCTCTTCATTAAGTAATAATAAAACTCTTCAACGGTGTTAAAATCAAAGTATTGTACAGTATATATGTATGTAAATGTTATGTTATGTAAAATCACATAAATGTTCAGACTTGTTGATCGGGTACAAATAAACTAACTGAAGATTATATATGCATTGTATTAATTCACTGAGTATATATATATATATATATATATATATATATATATATATATATATATATATATATAGTATATATATATATATATATAAACTCTTCCTTGTAATATCTAGTGTATAGGGAAGAGCATAATATTTTTACTATGTAAATTATTTTACATATCTATGTGTTTATTTGTAAAGGAAATATTACGGGGCCCCTAAAGGTTCATTGTGGTGGAAAAAAAAATCAGAGTGAGTGAAAAAATTTGGGGTGGGAGGAAAAAAATATATATTTTTAATTTTTTTGCGTTCTCTCGCAAAACTTTTGCGTTCCCTCGAGAAACTTTGCGTTCCCTCGCAAAACTTTTGCGTTCTCTCGCAAAGTTATTTGCGTTCTCTCGCAAAACTTTTGCGTTCTCTCGCAAAGATATTTGCGTTCCCTCGCAAAACTTTTGCGTTCTCTCGCATCGCAAAAACCAGCTGAGTTCGGACAAACACTTCCTGTTTACTTTACAGCTTGTAGTGGTTTATACAGCTCCATAAGTTCACAATGGAGCGGTTCATAGGCACATTTTTGTTCATTATGATTTTTTCTTCAAATACATTGCGAATATGGGAACATTTGGATTTGTGATGAAAGAGAGCTGTACGTGAGCCCAGTTTCGCTTTACATTAGGTTTTGGCTTGTTTCTAGCTATTCTGGGCTTGTCTGCTTTCCTGTGCATAATAGGCTATATTTTATTTAATAAACTGTTTACCATATTTTGGTTTTAGCCTATATAGCCTACTGTCTTTGTCCAGCTTCCCTTAAGGATCCTTTCTATATCCGGCGAACATTTAAATGGGGGAGAAACGTTGTATTATGGCTATTTGCTTTACCGATAGCTATTAAGGTTATTAATATTACAATTTTTATTAGCATTAATAGTATTTATTAGGCCTTACCGAATTGGGCCTCCAATGCCACTGTTATAGTAGCTACATCCACATTAAGTGTTTTAGAATGTCCCAAAACCATGTCTTAAACTATAGGCAAAACTGACTGTAGCCTATTTGAACTTGAGTCCAAGTTTAAAATAAAAACTCTTTCTTTCTATGAGGGATAGCCTACGCTTAAAGTGCAGTTTACCAGGTTACGTTCATATTCTGGGCTATTCTGCTTGTCTGTCTACTTTAATAATATGGTGTGTAATCCGTGTACTGAATTTAGTCATCCAGTGTGTAACAAACGTTATAGTCACGGGAAGAATGAGGCGGGGAACCGGCGAACATTCAAACAAAACTTTAATAATAAAATATACCTAAAAGACCGCGACAGCCCCTACTCGTGGACGACTGTCGCACACAAACAGAACCAAAACACAAAATAAAGTCCGAGCCTGGTCCTCTATCGTCCAACACTGTCATCAGTCCCTCCTTCGCGGGGACTCGTGACCGGTGAATGGCGCAGGTGCTCCACCGGCCTCGCTCCGTTCCCACGGCTCTCACACAGTGTTTTTTTACATTAAGCGTTTTAGTATGTCCCAAAACCGTGCCGTAATAAGCATGCACTGACTATTTCTCCAAGTTCAAAATAAAACTCTATGAACCGCTCCACTGTGAATGTATGGAGCTGTATGAACCACTACAAGCTGTAAAGTAAACAGGAAGTGTTTTGTCCGAGCTCACTTGGTTTTGCGAGAGAACGCAAACGTTTTGCGAGGGAACGCAAAAGTTTTGCGAGAGAACGCAAATAATTTTGCGAGAGAACGCAAAAGTGTTGCGAGGGAACGCAAATATCTTTGCGAGAGAACGCAAAAGTTTTGCGAGAGAACGCAAAAGTTTTGCGAGGGAACGCAAAGTTGTCTCGAGGGAACGCAAAAGTTTTGCGAGAGAACGTAAAAAAATTAAAAAAACACTTATATTTTTTTTCCTCCCACCGCAAATTTTTTCACTCACTCTGTTTGCATCCAGGGAGTAAATTTCCAGGCAAGCATTTTCAAATATACAACCCCAAAACAGAAAAAAAATGGGATTTGTAAGATCCAATGAAATCAAGAATCTGTGATTTGTTAATTCGCTTTAACCTTTATTTTATTGGCAAAAGTACAAAGAAAAGATTAACAATGTTTTCACTGATGAGCTTAAATGTTTTGTAAATATAAACACATTTTGATGAAGAGTGCTGCAACACACTCCAAAAAAAGCTAGGACAGAGGCAAAATAAAAGTAAAAAGATTACAGAATATCCAAATTAAACTGTTTTGAAACAGTCGACAATAAACAGGTGAATTGGTAATAGATGAGGGGATCATGATTGCTTATAAAAGGAGCATCTCAGTCTTTGCTAAATTTAATAGGAAAGTGTCAAACAAATCAAAAATCACATTTCTCAATTCAAAATATAGCAAAGAATTTAGGTCTTTCACCAACTATCCTACATAATATTATGAAAAGTTTAAGTGACTCAAGATAAATCTCTGTCTGTGTAGTGCAAGACATGACACCTCAGGTGAATATGCTTGACCTTTGACCCCTCAGATGGCATTGCATAAGAAACTGTCATGCTGTGGTGTGAAATATAGCCACATGTGCTCAGGAGTACTTCAGAAAACCACCGTCATTTACCACAGTCTGCTGCTGCATCAAGAAATACAACTTGAATCTCTGTTTCTCTGGGAGAAAGCTATACATCAGTTCTATGCTGTGATGCCACCAGCATATATTGAGATTGTATAGAGACATATAATTCTGTCCAGATGTCATCTATCATGGGAAGTCCATGATTGTTAGATCAAGATGATGCCAGTTCTCATCCTGCATGTGCTACAACAGCATGGTTTTGTAGACAAAGAGTGAATGTGCTAGTGTGTTGCAGCCATCAAAATCAAAATTTGTTATATTTACAAAATCCATTTAAGTGGGTCAGTGAAAACATTGGAAATCTTTTCTTTGTACTTTTGTCAAATAAATGTTAAAGAGAATTAACAAACACAGACAATCTTGATTTTAAAAAACATCCAAATTTGGGTGGTAAAAATAAATATTTCACTAATAATAATAATAATAATAATAAATAAATAATTGTCAAAATATTAACCTAATTTATTATTAACCATCAACATGATTCATAATTGTTATAATTATACAAATAATTATACAATTATATACATTTTATTATTATTATTATTATTATTATTATTAATATAAATAATAATATTATTATTATTATTATTATTATGGTGTGTCGGGAGACACTGAGCCCTGCTGGACATCTGGAGGAAAAGCAGGTGAAAATACATATGAGACATGAAAATATTCCTAGACCAGCGGTTCAGTACTGTCGCTCCCGGGGGGCACCATATATATATGTAATTATAAAAAGTGCATTTTATGATGAACGCAGCGCCATTCCCTTATCTGCGCTCGCTCTCATCTCATGTTCGCGGCTGAATACAAATTATCATCATAATTAATGGACAACTAGGCTATATCAGGGAAAAGTCATCAGCGCAGTCCGGCGCAGAGAAAAGAAAAATAAAAAGCCGGAGATGAAGCCCGTGCATCACTTTCAGGTAACTACCTTTATAATCCTGTGAAACATTTTTGATTGTTGACGTTAGTAACATGTTCTAATGTCGGTAATAATTTCACCACCACCACCAACGCATCTGACTTAATATTATAGTTTCCATGACTTAAAATGTATTAAATAAAAACGAGGCAACAATGATTGGTTAATTAATAATAATCATATGGTTTCTTTGAATAACACTGTTAAAATAGGGTGACCATACGTCCTCTTTTCCCCGGACATGTCCGGCCGGGATTTGTAAATTGTCCAAAATGTCCAGGATTCGGCTTTTGCTTTCTGTAATCGCCATTCATTGTGTGCATTTTTGTATTAAAGCCCTGCGCGACTGTTTTCTTAATCCCGCTCTCATTTTCTGATCATTACTAACATTCTAATATAGCATATCATTTTCGCGCATCAGAGCCGCTATTAATATGCAGAGTATTTAAATCACTTTGGATGCAGCTCGTGGGATGCAGGGTTGCTTTTTTTATTTTATTTTTATTTTTTTTCCACGGAATTGGGCTGATTTTGAACTGTTGCGGCGGGTTGATTTCCTCCCGTGGGTTAAAGGTTTGAAATATTGCATAAATTACATTTGAGTGAAATGCTTGTATTGAAACATTTTGCATTCTACCTATGACAAAACTGTGGTAGATGTTATTTTTTGTGAAGGATGATCAATGGTAGGAAGCCTTTTAGTTGTGTTTATGTTCAATCTGCAAAACATACCTAACTCACGGAAATTACATATTGGCTGTAATATAGTTATTTAAGGTATGGAAATGACATATTTTGAGTTTTGATATGGGATATGGTCATCGCGCTATACTTTGGGGGCTACTTTAACCCTCCCCAAACCCAAATCCACCCTAGTTAAAATGTATAATGTAATACAAAATAGACAATTGACATTATTACAATTGCCTGCAAAAAGGCCTGATAATTGCTGTTGTTACACTTACAGGACGATCAAATCCATGTTTAATATTGACCAAACATTTAATTCAAATATCCACTTAATTGTTGGCCATCTTTTTGCAATAGAAATGCTACAGCCTCTTTAATTTCTTCAACAAAAAACATGTTGACATCACAACTCTTACCATATTTAACTATGGTTTTATCATATAAAACAGCTTAATTTTATTTTGTGTGATTTCTGAATGCCTGAGACTATAAAATCAATCAGACAACTGTATTAATACAATAACTGTCTGTCTACAATTGTAATTTATAAATAATTACAATTTATTCATTTACTTTTATATTCTGTTAAATTCTATTTTGACCCCTTATAGTAGGTGTTTTTTGTTGTTGTTGTTGTTGTTTTGTTTTTTGGAGGGGGTGGGGGGGCACAACAGTACTATTCTGCTTTGGGCACCCATTTGGCCAGCAGTGGCCCTGCAGCGGTTATTAATCCTGTTCATGGGGACCCTGCTCTGTACATTTTGTATGTCTCTCTTCTCTGACACACACAGTTCACTTCAGGGAGTCTCTCATTTGAGCTGATGATCTGAATCAGGTGTGTTAAATGAGATAACCTAGACACATTTGAATATATGTGAACATGAAAGCAATTTAACTGCTTTTCAAGCAATATTATAAGTTGTGTATAAATCATATGGATTACAGCTGTTATTCTATAATGTTATGATTCTGTAAAGATAATTTATCAATAGCTTCATGATGTTTCTTTGTCCAGTTTGCATGAGGTTGAGTGAATCCTCTTCATTTGTTTAGTTTAAAACAGACAGTGACAAATGAGCTCTGGGTTGATATAATGCTGTTTAGGAGATGGAATGATGTTTTATTAACCCATGCAGTTTTTACTGCAGTCATAACTAAGGCAAATACACACAAACACACTCATGTTTGCATATGTATGTATTTGTTAAGCTAATGATGCATGTCAATACTGAAAAATCAAAGAAAGGAATTATTTGCATGGAGACTTGCGTTTTCATTGACAATTTCTCAGGATGATGGGATCTGCAATGTATTTTCTAGAAAATATCAACCAAGATTTATTATATTATAAATAGACTAGTGTAGTTACATTATTATTATTATTATTATTATTATTATTATTATTATTATTATTATTATTATTATTATATTATTTGCTTTTAACTCTTAATGTTTAATCTTGGGTGGGCTGATGCAATCCTCCAATACAGTACAAAGGTTTTAACACAACAATAGTTGCAATAGCAGGGAGAATTCAGTGTGTTCAGTGTGTAAATATTTGTGTAAATAATTTAATAGCAATTTCTGAAAGAAGATTGTTTCACAACCAGATATTTTAGCATATCTAATCATTTCTACAGTGTGCATACAATCCATGTTTTTCTTAAACAGTTTTTACTCACAACAGCTTTAGTCTGACCTCGATGAATACAGTCCATCTGTGTAAAAATTAGAAAATAGAATGGGATTATTTCAATTGTGCAGGAAGTAGGCGTTATTTATTTATTAAAAATAACTGAAAATTTTGTAACAAAAAATAAATAAAACTAATTTTATTAATTTGTATATTCATTAAAATTCATAGAAAAGTTCAAAGTGTCAAAGTCTACAATGACAATAAGCAACAGTAAAACATGAATTAACTTGAATCAAATTTATTGTGAAAATCGTTTCAGCTTAAGCTGATTTAGGAAGTCGTTTGTTGCCATGACTTCTTGACCATATTATCACCTGTAACATGTCTGTGCCGGACCCAAATCAAGAATTAACGTCCATTTCTACAGCCATTGCAGAGATACATCAGAGAAAGATCAGCAGCAATCTCACAGTCTCGCCTCTGCAGAGCTCATGTTTATCTCTAATGGGAGGTCTTTCCTATTCTTGAAACAAAATTAATTCTTAAGGTTGATTCAATATTACTCTTAATAAAAATAAAAAATAAAAAAAATAAATCCCACACACAACATCAGCAGTACTACAATGACAAAGTAGCATATATTTAACATGAAACTTTTATTAACACAACGAATAAGACATACCTGCGTTGTGACAAATAAATAAAAGGTTTTTGGAGTTTCCCCTTACTTCAAACGAATGCTTAGTTTGTGGCTCATTATTAATAATCATAATTAAAAAGGCTATACAATAAAACAGCACGATGACAAATTCACCTATATTAAACTTTTAACTTTTATTAACAATATGAATGAGGAAAATGTTTTACCCGCATTGTCTTTGGTTTTTGGATTTGCCCTTTCTTTAAGTGTGTGGTTCATTATTAGCCTATTAATTAAAACACATCAGCCATAAAATAGTACAACGGCAAATTCGCATAGGCCTATATTAAACATCTAACTTTTATTAACAAAATGAATAAAACGGATATAGCCTGCTTGAGTTGTAACCCAAATAAATAAGGTATTTCCCCTCTTTTAAAACATGTTTGTGGTTCATTGTTTTATTTATTTATTCATTAACAATAAAGACAAACTCGCTTATCAAACGAAGAAACTGCGCTTTTCGATCATGTCTCGTATAACCCCATTTATTTCTCAGCCCCCTGCTCAAAATACTACGTGCCTGTAAGGTGAAATGTTCGGTTCACTTAGTTTTTTGGCTACGACATAACAACTCGTGGGAACGTGATATTATGTCGTGGCCACGAGATCATTTTGTCAAGGTAAGAACATCCTTATGTCGTCGCCTCCAGATGCTGTATTGAATTAAGAAATTATTATATTATTTATTATAGAAATTATTACATTATTAAATTATTATATTAACCATAGGCCTTGGCTACCAGACTGTTCATTCAAATTAATTCAAATTAAGATTATAATGAATAAATTGTACATAAAGTGCATAATATAAAATAGGCCTACAATAAAACAGTTTTATCCATCCTACAGTCTTGTAAGTCTATTAACTGATCGTCTTTTTTCTCGTAATATTTACGTTATTATTAATATTATTATTATTATTATTATTATTATTATTATTATTAGCCTATTATTGGTTATATTTTTATATTTGTTTATATTTATTTTTTCCCTTAATTTTGTTTTCTTTACATTCTGAATACTTCTGTAAATAATAGCCTACTGTAAATGCCAATAAAGCTTTGATTATGCTGACTGGAATTTTTGCTGGAATGCAGTTTAAATGTAACATATATTTCATTTTATTTCGGCTAATTAATAGACCATAATTATAGATACTGTATTTCGTTCAGGAATTAATCAATCACGTAGTTTCATTTGTAAATGGAAACACAACAGGCTCATTTATCATCACACATGGGCATAAACACAATCATATAGTCAAAACTTTGACAAAATTGTCAGACGTTTATTTACAAAATATATGGTAGGCTAGCAAATGTTAGCATAAATATACAAAACTTTAACTAGGTAAAGCGATACACAAATTGAAAGGGGAAATAAACATATATAAAAATAAATATAAAAATATAGCCCTAATAAGTTAATGTAATAATAATAATAATAATAATAATAATAATAATAATAATAATAATAATAATAATAATATACAAATATTAAATTAAATGATTTATCTATTTTTTTTATCCGGGTTGCTATGGTCATGCATGTTTGTTTACACATTAAACTCGTGGCCAAATATGTCATTCCCTCAACGTAACATCTCATAAGGGTGACACAACATAAAGATGTTGTTACCTCGACAAAATGATTTCGTGTCCACGACATAATATCACGTTCCCACGAGTTAATATGACGTTCCCGCAAATTAATATCTCGTGGCCACAACAAAACTAAGTGGACCGAGCATGTCACCTTATTGGCACCGTAAAATATACGTACCCGCAGCTATATGGTTATTTTCAGGAGTTGAAGTGATTGTTCTGGTGGATAACTGACACACAAAGAAGAATTAATTGTGACTGTTTTAATAGAAGCATTTTCACTGAATGTCTTTCATCTTTAATACAGCAGCCATATTACAAAGCTCAAAAAGCTCCAGTCTCTATATTTTCTTTCAAGCTCCGGACAAATTTCCATTAGCAGCAGTAGAACTTTTAAAACGAAACAAGAAAATAAATAAATACTTAAAGCGGTCAAAATAGCATCAAAGATTAAGATATTTTTTGGGATCCTAGAGCCAAAGCAATGGAGTCTGAGCAGGGGCGCAACTATCCAGTGTTAGAGGGGTATGCAGCAAAAAATTTTGGTCCGTTTGCTACGTTGCCGTCGGACCAATGTTTGCTGGGAAATGGCTTAAAATTCTAAAAATATGTGTGAATTATTAAAAAAAACGAATAATAATTGTAACAATGCAACAATGACCCGATTAGTCAAGTGACAGTTCTGTCCCGAAATGCGAGTGAAATTAAGCACTTGTCATGTCTAAATGTAAAATTAATAATAGCCTGATAAAACATCTGATCTAATATTCATACCAGTTGGGCTCATCTGATGAAATATTTATTTTATTTTAACATTCACTTTGATAATACAAATGATGCATTAGGACTTGCGTTTACTGACTTATTAAACTGTTTTGGAGTAAAGCAAAATGTCTATTTTTCCAGCCACCAAAGACAGATTCGCAAATAACCTGCCTGATTTATCTCAACTGCTCTGTGTACCCATAAATACACATGAACTAGACGAAATGACTGGCAACATGGGGACTATCTTCTCTAATATATTAGAAGCTGTTGACCCAATCAAATTGAAGGTTAGAGAAAAACTTACTGTGCCATGGTACAACAGTAATACTCATTCTCTCAAGAAAGAAACTCATAGTCTTGAGTGCAAATGGAGAAAAACTAACTTGGAAGTTTTTAGAATTGCATGGAAAAACAGTATGTCCAGCTATAGACAGGCTCTAAAAACTGCCAGGGCTGCGTTTCCCAAAAGCTTCGTAAGCCTAAGAAGTTTGTAAAAACGATCGTAATGATCTTAATATTACGGTCTGTTTCCCAAAAGCATCGTAACTTAAGAAGCACTTGAAAATCATCATAGATCTACGTGTGGTCTGGAGTAACCGTAAAGCCCTAAGTGCATCGACAAGATAAATATATTCAAGTGCAATGTGATTATAATATAAGAATTTGTTTGTACTTTATTGTACACTTAAAACGCCAGAAACAAATAGAAACACACAACTAAACTAACTAACTAAAAAATTTATTACTCGTTTTTTTTTAAATGAATATATAAACGAACTAATTAAAAAGGGCAGAAACAAATAGAAATACACATCTAAATTAAATGACTGAATAATAATAATAAAATAATAATAATAATAATAATAATAATAATAATAACGAATAAAATAAGTTATGTAGGAAATCTGCTTGGGGGGGTGTCTGTCAATCCCTTGCTGACGTGCACGAAAACCAGCAATGTATTGTACCCGGAAATAACGTCTCTATATTATATGCTGTAGTATTATCCACCTTTTTCCTCAAAGCAGAAATAAGCCTATGGGTGAGACCTCCGTTTCATTAGCCGCTATAGGTAATAACGAGATGAATAACAATGTGCAGTAAACGGTAAAACTGTTTGCAGTACAAACCAGTGTGTTTTTAATTAAGATAACAGATTAAAATAATATGATATGACACATCAATTGACACATCAATAGCTGGACGCAAAGGAGACCGGAAGCTAGACCCAAATAATTTACAAATGAGGGCGCCCAAATTTACGTCAGGAAAAAGGTGGATAATATATGTATATATTTATATAAAGTATATTATTATGTGAAGTATAATATAATATAATAATATTGTATTATAGTTATTATTTCCGAGTTGTCTAGAACGCAGCATTAGGTTTACATTTAAATAAACGAGCGTGTAGTAGGCTACTACAATTACGAACCAGGCTTTAAGATGGTTTAGATCCTACCTGTCTGATCGCTACCACTTTGTTTATCTAAATGGGGAGTCATCTCATGTATCACCGGTAAAGTATGGAGTGCCACAAGGATCTGTCCTAGGTTCTCTGCTGTTTTCAATATACATGTTGCCACTTGGTAATATTATTAGAAAATACGGGATTAGTTTCCACTGTTATGCTGATGATACTCCACTATATATCTTAACAAGACCAGATGAAACTTCTAAATTATCCAAGCTAACAAAGTGTGTTAAAAATGTAAAAGATTGGATGACCAATAATTTTCTCCTATTAAATTCAGATAAGACATAGATATTACTTATTGGACCAAAAAAAAATTACACATAATCTCGTACATTACAATTTGCAACTAGACGGATGTACTGTTACTTCCTCTACTGTCAAAAATCTGAGTGTTATATTAGACAGTAACTTGGTCTTTTGAAAATCATATTTCCCATGTTACAAAAACAGTATTCTTCCATCTTAGAAACATTGCCAAGCTACGAAACATGCTATCTGTTTCTGATGCAGAAAAGCTAGTTCATGCATTCATGACCTCTAGACTGGACTATTGTAATGCACTGCTAGGTGCTTGTCCTGCATCCTCAATAAACAAGCTACAGGAAGTCCAAAATGCAGCGGCTAGAGTCCTTACCAGGTCAAGAAAATATGATCATATTACCCCAATACTACAGTCTCTGCACTGGCTACCTATTAAGTTCCGCATCAGTTACAAAATATTATTATTACTTATAAGGCCCTTAATGGTTTAGCTCCTGCGTACCTAACTAGTCTTTTACCACGCTACAATCCATCACACTCCCTAAGGTCACAAAACGCTGGACTTTTGATAGTTCCTAGGATAGCAAAGTCCACTAAAGGAGGTAGAGCTTTTTCGCATTTGGCTCCCAAACTCTGGAATAGCCTTCCTGATAATGTTCAGGGTTCAGACACAATCTCTCTGTTTAAATCTAGATTAAAAACACACCTCTTTGGCCAAGCATTCATATAATGCATCTCATATATCTGATCAAATGCGCATTATTATTCTTTAGCTTGGGTTAAACTAATTAATTTTGCTTGGCTGGAACAGCAGCTACGCTAATTATGTCTCTATTTGCTTCTCTGTTTCTGCTGGATTTACATCCCGTGGTAACTAGGATTTCCACAAGCTCCAGTCTGGATCCAGAACACCTGAGAAGAGATGATTCCAACCCCTCAGAGGACCTCAGATGATGCTAACCAAGAGACAACATACAGAACTACCACATTTTGCTATAAATTTGATTGCATAATTGCTGTAAATAGTGTTAATCGTCTGTTTGTTTACGTCTTTTGTTGATTTTTCTGAACATTTCTGCCGTATGCACATAAACTGACAGTCATCACTTAAAAGCTACTACTAAATATTGTAGAAACTTAATTTTCTGTAAAGTTGCTTTACAATGATTTGTATCGTAAAAAGCGCTATACAAATAAACGTATAAAAGTTTTGAAAATTATTTATTTATTTATTTATTTGTTTATTTATTTATTTGTTTATTTGATTATTTATTTATTGATTGATTGATTGTAGAAAAAAATCTCAGACTCCATTGCTTTGGCTCTTAGGTCCCAAAAATATCCTCATATTTGATGCTATTTTGACTGCTGTTAGGATTATTTTATTTAGTTTTATTTTTTTTTACAAAGTTGTACTGCTGCTTATGGAAATTTGTCCGGAGCGCGAAAGAAAATATAGAGACTGGAGCTTTTGGAACGGAATACCTTTCTGGGGAATTCTCTCGTCAGAAACAACAGTGCAAATGTGTGTACGAATCTGTAAGATATTAATTCTATAGTGTAAACAGCTTCAGTGATTTTAATGGGCATTTGTTTGGGGATCATTGTCCTATTGGAAGATCCAACCACTGCCCATTATAAGATTTCTAGCATGGACAGTCAGTTTTTAATTTTTTATATGTTGGTATTTAATTGAATGCATGCCATGTGTCTAAATAAGATGTTCAGGATCTCCAGCAGAAAAAAAATAGACCCACAACATTAAAGATCCAGCAGTATATTTCATCGTACACATGGTGTACTTTTTACTCCTGTGTTCACCAAACCCATCTTGAGCATTTGCTGATAAAAAGCTCCTTTTTTTTAGTTTCATCTGACCATAGAATCCTGTTTCAGTCATGTCTGATAACTGAATATGCTAAAGTTTGTTTCTGGAAGAGTAAGGACTATTTTTTTAAACCCTCCTGAACAACATGTAGGGTTTGAGATCAAAAAATAGCTTGTTGGTCAAATTTAATAAAATTATGACGCATATTTTCATGCATTTAAACTGATTTATTTGAACTTAAATTAAGTTAAATGTACTGATGAGTAAAATTCATAATTTAATGAGATCATACCAATTTTATACCAATTTTATTTGACATATTCTGTGAATGTTCCCTGACCATAATTCACTCTTGTTAATGGTTGTACTTGTTGACAAGTTGTACTTAGGTTGTCAATAGCTGTCGTATACGCATGCAAATGTTTTATGATAGTTTGATTGTGAAAGGTAGGAATGCTGACAATATAGACAGTATAAATCACGTGCTGGCCCTCAAACTGATTTCTTTTATTTATTCTTATGAGAATATAACAGCCAACATAACACTTGTTCACATGCTAAGTACAATTTTTGTAGCATGCAAGCAATGATCAAGTAAAAATGTTCTCATGACATTAGCACAGTTACAGCTCATGTAGCCTATAGTCTATACTTTACCATAATGGTAACCTCAAAAATCAACTTAAAAAAACTCTTTGAATGTCAAAAATAACTAAACAACAAACTGTAATATGTCTTTCTCTTTACCAAAAACACATTAAACAGCACTTAATTTCAACATTTATTCTCCTGGTCTATCCCTATGCAAAGCATGCTGGGAACTAGAAATCCACTGCCCAGTTTCAATCAACGCAAACGTAAATGATACACATAGGCCCAACTTAACTTCAATGGTTTAAGTTAACATTTTACAAATATAATTCTATTTAACATAATTAAATTGAGTGCAAATGACAACTGAATAAAAACTAAAGATTTATGTTGTTTTAGCTTATTCTATTTAAGTAAACTGAGCAAACAACTAAAATCATTTTTTTGAGTGTAGGATTTCTGACCCCAAGACTCAATTAATCTCAGCAATTCTCCAGCTGTGATCCTTAAAGAGTCTTGGGCCACTCAAACTCTCCTCCTCAGCGTGCATTAGGACGATATAGACACATGTCCTACATCTTTAGTTAACTGGAACCTCTTAATTATTGCCCTGATGGTGGAAATGAGGATTTTTAATGCTTTAGCTCTTTTCTTACAGCCACTTTCTAAATTTGTGAAGTTCAACAATTTTTTTGGTGCACATCAGAAATATATTCTTCGATTTTAATTCTTGTGATCAATGATGAATGGAATTTGGCCTTTGTGTTCCTCATATTTATAATATTGTGGAACAGGAAGCCAAGTCTGGACAATTTAATGCTCTAGTCACCCTGGCGTGATAAAAAATGCAAAAAAGAATGGGAATATATTTCAGAGATATTTTAATCATAAGAATTTCTAGGGGTACCAATAATTGTGACCATTGTGTACTAGAGAAACATATTTATTTCCTAAAATTTTGAATGAAAGATCAAATGGCCTTTGATCATATTTACCAAGGGTATGAATAATTTTGAGCACAACTGTAGCTACTAGTGTCAGTTTAATTTTTCCAAATTGTCACCCCTTTTATTATCATTATTTTGAATTGTATACATTTTATCTACTGTATTTAATTTATTATTACGTTCCCTGAGAATGTCTGAAATAATGAAATTCAGTGAAAACCAGTGCTTTGGATACGAGCATCTACCAAATGCAAACAAACAAACAAAAGAAATTAATTCATTAGAAGCAATTTAATGTTAAATGTCAGACAGATTTCCTCCTAAACAATGGGTAAGAACGAGATGACCTGTGATCTGATGATAGAGATATTATAACTCCTATCATCTTCTCTTTGCTTTGGAAGATGTTTCAGTTGCTGCTTCCATTGCAGATTTGCAATTCCCTAAAATATCAGTTTAATCTGAGATTAATGTGAGAGGAAAAATACAGGCTTGTTAGTTTTTTGTGCTGATCTTCATAAAATTTGTAAAAAAAAGAAAGAAAGAAAAACATAGATTGTATGCATACTGTAGAACTGGTTAGATATACTGCACAAAAATCTGGTTGTGTAATTTCTCTCAGAAATTGCTAGAAAATTGCACAAATATTTACAAACTGAACACACTGAATTCTCCCTGCTATTGCAACTATTGTTGTGTTAAAACTGTATTGGAGGATTGCATCATTCCACCCAAGATTAAACATTAAGAGTTAAAAGGAAATAATAATAATAATAATAATAATAATAACAACAACAACAACAACATAACTACGCTAGTCTATTTATAATATAATAAAGCTTGGTTGATATTTGTTAGAAAATACATTATAGATCCCATCATCCTGAGCAACTGTCAATGAAAACGCAAGTCTCCATGCAAATAATTCCTTTCTTTGATTGTTCAGTATTGACATGCATCATTAGCTTAACAAATACATACATATGCAAACATGAGTGTGTTTGTGTGTATTTGCCTTAGTTACGACTGCAGTAAAAACTACATGGGTTAATAAAACATCATCCCATCTCCTAAACAGCATTACGTCATCCCAGAGCTCATTTGTCACTGTCTGATTTAAACTAAACAAATGAAGAAGAGAGTTCAGCAGGAAAAAATCCTGTCAGCAATCACTCATCCTCATGAAAACTTGACAAAGAAGCATCATGAAGCTATTGATAAATTATCTTTACAGAATCATAACATTAAAGAAAACAGTATGACTCACTATGTTCCAGATCATCTGAACCCAACAGGACAGACAGACATTTCAATGATCTTATTGTCAGGGGTGGGTGCGGGATTACATACTTTGGGCACTGCCCCCCCAGAGCCAATAATGATTTTGTCTGAGCTATGAATAAAATATAAAAATTAAATAATTAACATTTTCTCATTTATTTGTATTATTTTTATTATTTTAGTGGTTAGAATAAGTACGTTTTTGGTTAAATGAATTATTTAAGTCCATATCCTCCCGAGTCGCGGATGGTTCTTAACTTGAGAGAGACATGAGAGGACTCTCTTTTCGTTATTTTCCAGCTTTAGCAAGTTAACAAATATTCGTTGTTTTCTTTATAAACTCGCTAATAAAAATGTGGTGGACTGAGTAATTTCTGACTGAATTGGACAGGCGATTTGAAGCGATGGCCTTGAGTGTGGTGCGTGATTCAGTATTTAGTTAAAACACATACACAACTAAGGCTCATTCACCCTTGGCTAGTGACAGCTGAAGTGGATCTTGTGAAATGTGCGATCGCATCGTCGATTACTCTTTAGAAACTTAAAGATGACTGTGCATATTACCATGAGCGCTCAGACTGACCTGAGATTTGCCCCGCAAAAACATTTCAGCAGTTATTATAGGCCCGTGTGTCCCGCATTTCTGTCGACTGAACCAGCCATGCCATTAATTATGAATTTATCAGTCTTTTGCATTACAAATTAAATTTCTGCATATACATATTACGCCAAATAGAAGCCGAAAACCGTGCTATATTTCATCATGAGATCGGGTTAGCCCGCAACAATTAATTTGTTGGCTATTTTACAAATGGGAATACAAATAATTCATGACAATATTTAAAATTTAAGCTGCCCATAAAATTTATAGTGAAAAGTACTTTAAAAGCATCTGGAATGCAATAAAGTGTTTTTTAAAGCTGTTTTTAAAGCATTTGCTGAATGGATAATATATATATATTTTTTTTAATAGGATAATAAATAATTCACATATCAGACAAAATTGTGTTGCAGCAAGTCCTTTAAATTTTAAGGTATTCAGAACAGAGCAACATAAAAATCAGAAGAAAAAAAAATATTTGTTATAATTTTCTATACAATTACAGGACAAAGTTTTACATATGCCATATGTATGTTTTTTTATTATTTTTTTTATAACAGAATTATAAAATAAAATGCAAATTATAATCGGGCCTGTTTTAGGCTTTTCCTTATTTATAGATTTTAGACATCCATCAATTATGGTTATGAAAAAAATGACTCACCATCTCATTGGATGTGCCTTAGAGAGAAATGCACGGATTACACAATGAAAGAGTTTCTATTTTCAATTTGAATTATTTCATTTTAAAGAAGTAATTTAAAGCTTTCTATATATATTTTTTTTTATCATTTCTGTGAGACAATTCACTGAGTTTAGGTTCATCATTGAATCATCATCACCTGTTCAAGACCGAGACGGCAGAAAGCGTTTGTTTTCTTTATTTTATAAAAGCACAACGTTTTGTTGATATTGTGAGTACACACAAATAAAACTAGACCCTTTATAGTTTAAAATGATGTATTACTCTTACCTTTATGAGCAAAAATGACTGCGTATTTTAAGTTGTTTGCACTGCTAGAAAAAAAATACTATTGACTAACAGCGCACATCCATGTCCTGCGGCTTCCACTCTCCACACAAACGACTGGATAAGCGTCTAACAGCGCACATTTATCTAGGTTAAACATTTAAACTAACATTGTAATATGCTTGAACTGTTATAAATATAGATTTATATATAAGATGTGATGATTTGAGAAGGCTAAATTGATTAAACATATAGGCTATGATCCACTGTCTGCCGCTGGCCATTACATTTAAGGAACAAAAAAAAAAAAAAAAAAAAAAAAAATGCTCCAAACGTTTATCTAAATTAAATTTATAAAAAAACTAAACGAAATATATTCACTTTTCCATTACATACAAAACTGAACTACTTTAATAGCTGAAAGAGTAGTATAAGCTGTTTTGGGGAAATGGGGAAAAAAGACTGGCTAGGGCCTATATTTGAGGACCCTGTAGGGCTCTAATCCACTGCATCCAATGCTGTTTTCATCTGTGAGCATGCTCTTGATATATGTATTTTACCATTTAGTTGAGTTTGAAACGTGTGGCACATTCGTTCTGCTCTCACCTGATCATTTGGTCCTCCATAAAAAACATAAATAAAAAAACTCGGTGCGTAACCCTCGGGAAGAAATGTTTTATTTATTTATTTATTATTTATTTATTATTTATTTATATATTTATTTATTTATTATGTATTTTACTGTCGAATATCTATTATATAAATATATGAAAATATAGAACAAATAAAAAAGAAAGTGTTCGTGGCTCGTCTGCCAGTGGGTGCCCCCCCAAGCATAAAAGTGAAACTCCGCCTATGCATAAAACCAGTTATAGTATTTATGAGGGACAGCTGTGTATATAATAATATCCTTACAGACATAATAGCCTTAAATAATGTATAGTTGCCTAAATCATCTTAGATGGTATGTAGGCAGGAAACATTTCTTGCATTCTCCTTTAACTGTCTAAATGCATAATTTAGTTTCCTGTTTAATTTTAATCTCAGTTTAAATAAACAAAAATAAAATGTAAAATTTAGAATCAAAATATGCATTAATGCAGTTACATTTTCAGGATTAATGAATAGAGCAAAGCATGCCAGAGTCATGCCTTCAATCTCAGGAAATGCATGAGCATGACTAAAATAATGTATGTGTTAAATGCAATGAAAGTTGCTTTTGATGAAAGTAAAGGCAAAGAGCAGGAATCTTATCCTTGACAATGCTCCTTGTTATCTGTGGAATATATATTTACATTACATTTACATTTATGCATTTAGTAGACGATTTTATCCAAAGCGACTTACAGTGCATTCAGGCAAACATTTTATTTATCTAGCATATCTAACATACATATCAAATAGGCTATTTACCAAGCTTAAAAGTTAAGTATTAAAAAGAATAGCTGAACAAAATGTAAAATATATCGTTTAACTTGTTACTGCCTTGAGTTATTATTTTGGAATAAATGTCAAATGCTTAAAAACTTGATGATATTCATACTTGGCTTCAATAAATAGAATACTGATTAGATTGCTAATGTAAAAATATATAATATAATTAAACTGTGTGTGTTTGTGTGTCTGTGTCTTTTTCTTTTTACTGGGACTTAAAATTACACTTGATAAAAAAAAAAAAAAAAAAAAAAAACTGTGCCACCTTCATAACACTGCTGCACACCACGGATATCTACACAAGAGATGTCTATGTCTCCCTTCCTCTTCTTTATTTAGTCCTTGTGTCACACAGTTACATAAAAACAGTCAGTTATTTTACCAGTTATTAAATCAGATGAAGCTACACAGTAAAATTGCATTTATTTGAATGCATTTGTCATTATAGCGTGATGCGTGTTAATTAGTCATAGAAATAGATGCAATAACTTTCTACGCTATTTTATTGAATTATTACAGAATTAGTGGCTATTAACTACAATAAACTGTTCAAAATGTACATTCACCCAATTAATACCCAGTATAAACAAACATAAATTCATCTTCACTTAGATTCTAAAGTGTATAGGAATCGTTTCGTGTCTCATCTGTATTTTCAGCTGCTGCTCTTCCAGATGTTCAGCTTTCTCCCAACAGACCAACACTGAAAATGAGAGGCTTAAAAAATAAAATAAAATAAAATAAAATAAAATACAGTGTATAATGCATCAATCAATAACATCAAACAATAAATAAATAAATTAGGACATATGTAGTTAAAAATAAAGTTAGTATATTAATATATTTTCTATTATTATTATTATTATTATTATTATTATTATTATTAGTAGTAGTAGTAGTAGTAGTAGTAGTAGTAGGCTAGTAGTAGTATTACATGTACATTAAGTCATTTAGCAGATGCTTTTATCTAAAGCAACTTACAAATGATGACAATAGAAGCAATCAGAATCAACAAAAGAGCAATGATATACAAGTGATATAACGAGTCTCCGTTAGCTTAACACAGCACATGTAGCGAGGGCTTTTAAAATGATATAATAACTAAAGAAAACAGAAATAGAAAAAGAATAGAGCAAGCTAGTGTTAGAGACCTTTTTTGCTTTTGTTAATTGTGTAATAAATAAAAAGAAAAATATATATAGAATACAAAAAGAATTGAGAAGCTATAATGATATTTTTTTTTTTTTTTTTTTTTTTTTTTTTGTCTTTTGCAAGTCTAAGGGACTTTTTTAAAGAATAGAATTAGAATAGAGAGTGCTAGAGGGTCAAATAAAGATGGAAGACGTGTTTTTAGCCGATTCTTAAAGATGGCTAAAAGATTAATAAATATAACATAGGCATATTAATATTATAGGTGTATTAAAAACAACAACAACAACAACAACAACAAGTGTATTTTATTATGCATGAAGTATTTCTGGTTATAAATCATGCTTTGGCAAATAAGCACATAGATAGGGAGAATCAGACCCGGACTGGCTAATCGGGAGCACCGGGAGAATTCCCGGTGGGCCGGTACTGTCATGCCACTGCTATGGGGTTGAGTGGGAGTCATTTTCAGCCCTGAATGTCATGCTTTAGACCGGCCCACTTTAGTTCACAACTGACTATAGCTATTACAATAATTAATAAAAACTTCAGTATAAAAGACTGCAATAGTGCACTATTCTCTACAGACTTGTAATTCATTTTATTTTTCTACGGCTTGTTATTTATTTTATTTTTTTTAACTGGCCTTCAGCTCCGCCTTTTCGCTTTCTATTATCCATTTTTTTAATCTATTATTTTTTTGCTCGTATATCTCCAACAAAATATTTGGAGGCCTACTGTACCATAATGTCTGCCTGCAGTTAAAAAGTTCTCAGAAATAATCACATTTGTTTCGTTTAACCTGTTTGTCTACAATTATTCTAAAAAATAATTTTAATGTCACACACATACACACACACACACACAAACATTTTTTTTTCTTTTAGAAAAATTCATTTTAGAACTGTGTAGTAATTCAGGAGGTGAAAATACCGAAATCGCATAGGCTACATACAAATGGGAAGAAATTTGAAAGCATAACAACAATATATATAAATAAAAAATATATATATATATATATATATTAAACAATACTTAAATCTGAAGTAAAATTGGCTATTATTGCAACCATATCGCCTATGAATGAATGAAAAAGTACATATTTTTCAATTAAAGAAAACTTAAGTGTGGGCTGCTTCTGGTGCTTGGATTTCTACTTCCAAGTTTAAGAATGCGCTAGAAGTTATTTCTATTTTATTTTTTTTAAATGTATTTCTCCCCCTATATTTAACAGAATTACCTTACAATAATGAAAGACGTCTTCCTTCAGGTTGATTAAATGTTTTCCTGCCTTGCTTATGTTGGGTTCATGATCAGTAAGTTGCATTCGGCCAAACTGATTTGCCAAAATCAAATCGCGGACTTAAGCGCGAGTCCTAATAGAACATCTGATCTATTATTCATATCAGTTGGGCTCATCTAATGAAATATTGTATTTTTTTTGGTATAGAAACATTCTCAGATTCCATTGCTTTGGCTCTCGGGTCCCAAAAAATATCCTCATCTTTGATACTATTTTGGCTGCTTTTAGGATTATTATTATTTTTTCGTTCTACAAAAAAAATTGTCCGGAGCTTCAAAGAAAATATAGAGACTGGACTTTTGTAAATTTGTAATATAGCTACTGTATTAAAGATGAAAGACTTTCAGTGAAAATCCTTAAAACGGTCATAATTAATTCTTCTTCGTGTGTCAGTTATCCACCAGAACATTCACTTCTACTCCTGAAAATAACCATATAGCCGCGGGAACGTATTATGAGCAGGTGACTGAGAAATAAATGGAGTTATACGAGACACTATGAATCAGAAGAGCACCTTTTGTTTATAAAAGTTTCATTTCTTCGTTTAATATAGGCGAATTTGCCTTTATTGTTTTCATAAATAAAATAAAATATAATAATAATAATAATAATAATAATAATAATAATAATAATAATAATAATAATAATAATAATAATAAAAATGAACCACAAACTATAGCATTTGTTTTAAAAGAGGAAAAATACATATTTATTTGGGTTACAACGCAAGTAGGCTATATCCATCTTATCCATTTTGTTTATAAAAGTTAGATGTTTAATATCGGCCTATGCGAATTTGACATTGTACTATTTTATGGCTGATGTGTTTTAATTAATAGGCTAATAATGAACCACAAACTTAAAGAAAGGGGCAAATCCAAAAACCGTTTAAGTAAAACATATTTTCCTTATTCTGAATAAGGAAAATATGTTTTACTTAAACGGTTTTTGGATTTGAAACAGAGGACAAGGTGTGTTTATCGATAGATTGTTATAATATCTGCATCTGTGCAGTTATTTGTCATAAATACAATTAACAAAATATCATGTACATCTACTGTACCCCAAATTCACCCCTCATCACACCACAGGTTTCCTCCAGTGAAAATGAAGCACGTATGAATATACAGGAGTTTCGTCTGATCATCAAGGCTGCATTTATTTGATCAAAAATACAGGAAAAAAAGTAATATTGTGAAATATTATTATGATGTAAAATAACGTTTTTCTATTTTAATATACATTAAAATCTCATTTATATCTGTGATGCAAAGCTGAATTCCCATCATCATTACTCCAGTCTTCAGTGTCACATGACCCTTCAGAAATCATTATTATCACCATCTTAGGGGCACCTTACAAATGCATTCAAATAAATGCAATCTTACTGTGCATCTTTATCTGATTTAATAACTGGTAAAATAACTGACAAAAAATGCAACATTATTTTCATCCTTCCAAACAGAAGTACAGGTGCATCTCAATAAATTAGAATCATGGTCGTGGAAAAGTTTATTAATTTCAGTAATTCAACTCAAATTGTAAAACTCGTGTATTAAATAAATTCAATGCACACAGACTGAAGTAGTTTAAGTCTTTGATTCTTTTAATTGTGATGATTTTGGCACACATTTAACAAAAACCCAACAAATTATAATATGGTGACATGACAATCAGCTACTCAACTCAAAACACCTGGAAAGGTTTCCTGAGTCTTCAAAATAGTCTCTCAGTTTGGTTCACTAGACTACACAATCATGAGGAAGACTGCTGATCTGACAGCTGTCCAGAAGACAATCACTGACACCCTTCACAAGGAGGGTAAGCCACAAACATTCATTGCCAAAGAAGCTGGCTGCTCACAGAGTGCTGTATCCAAGCATGTTAACAGAAAGTTGAGTGGAAGGAAAAAGTGTGGAAGAAAAAGATGCACAACCAACCGAGAGAACCGCAGCCTTATGAGGATTGTTAACCAAAATCGATTCAAGAATTTGAGTGAACTTCACAAGGAATGGACTGAGGCTGGGGTCAAGGCATCAAGAGTCACCACACACAGACGTGTCAAGGAATTTGGCTACAGTTGTTGTATTCCTCTTGTTAAGCCACTCCTGAACCACAGACAACGTCAGAGGCGTCTTAAGGAGGGGCTAAGGAGAAGAAGAACTGGACTGTTGCCCAGTGGTCCAAAGTCCTCTTTTTCAGATGAGAGCAACTTTTGTATTTCATTTGGAAACCAAGATCCTAGAGTCTGGAGGAAGAGTGGAGAAGCTCATAGCCCAAGTTGATTGAAGTCCAGTGTTAAGTTTCCATAGTCTGTGATGATTTGGGATGCAATGTCATCTGCTGGTGTTGGTCCATTGTGTTTTTTGAAAACCAAAGTCACTGCACCCGTTTACCAAGAAATTTTGGAGCACTTCATGCTTCCTTCTGCTGAAACAAGAGACCAAAAAATGCAGATGAGCTGAAGGACACTGTCAAAGAAACCTGGGCTTCCATACCACACCTCAGCAGTGCCACAAACGGATCACCTCCCATGCCACGCCGAATGGAGGCAGTAATTAAAGCAAAAGGAGCCCCTACCAAGTATTGAGTACATGTACAGTAAATGAACATTCTTTCCAGAAGGCCAACAATTCATTAAAAAAGGTTTTTTTTTTTTTTAATTGGTCTTATGAAGTATTCTAATTTGTTGCGATTTGGTGGGTTTTTGTTAAATGTGAGCCAAAATCATCACAATCAAAAGAACCGGAGACTTAAACTACTTCAGTCTGTGTGCATTGAATTTTATTTAATACACAAGCTTCACAATTTGAGTTAAATTACTGAAATAAATGACCTTTTCCATGACATTCTAATTTATTGAGATGCACCTGTATATGATGTGGTTATCATTATTATGTTTTTATGTAACTGTGTGACACAAGGCCTAAATAAAGAAGAGGAAGGGAGACATAAACATCACTTGTGTAGATATCTGTGGTGTGCATCGGTGTTATGAAATGAGGGTGGCAAAGTTTTATTTTTTTTATTTTTTTTAAATCAAATGTAATTTCAAGTCCCCAGTAAAAGAAAAAGACACAGACACACAAATACACACAATTTAATTCTATTATATATTTTTACATTAGCAATGTAATCAGTATTCTATTTATTAAAGCCAAGTATGAATATCATCAAGTTTTTTTAAGCATTTCACATTTATTCCAAAATAATAACTCAAGGCAGTAACAAGTTAAACAATGTATTTTACTTATGTTCAGCTATTCTTTTTAATACTTAACTTTTAACTTTTGTTAAAATTTTTGTATTTTTCGGATCATCAGTCATCAAAACTTGGTAAATAGCCTATCTTCCAGAGTTAACAAGCAGCATTGACAAGGATAAGATTCCTGCTCTTTGCCTTTACTTTCATCAAAAGCAACTTTCATTGCATTTAACACATACATTATTTTAGTCATGCTCATGCATTTCCTGAGATCAAAGGCATGATTCTGGAATGCATATTTTGATTCTAAATTTTACATTTTATTTTTGTTTATTTAAACTGAGATTAAAATTAAACATGAAACTAAATTATGCATTTAGACAGTTAAAGGAGAATGCAAGAAAAGTTTCCTGCCTACAGACCATCTAAGATGATTTAGGCAACTATTCAAAGGCTTAGGGCTATTCTGTTTCTAAGGATATTATTATATACACAGCTGTCCCTGCTATAACAGGTTTTATGTATAACCCAAGCTTCCCTAAGTATGAAATTCTTCACCCACCACTGACAATAAAACCATTGAAATGTCTGTCTGTCCTGTTGGGTTCAGATGATCTGGAACATAGTGCTTGAGTCATACTGTTTTCTTTAATGTTATGATTCTGTAAAGATAATTTATCAATAGCTTCATGATGCATCTTTGTCCAGTTTGCATGAGGATGAGTGAATGCTGACAGGATTTTTCCTGCTGAAACTCCTCTTCATTTGTTTAGTTTAAAACAGACAGTGACAAATGAGCTCTGGGTTGATGTAATGCTGTTTAGGAGATGGGATGATGTTTTATTAACCCATGTAGTTTTTACTGCAGTAACTCATGCAAACACACTCATGTTTTGCATATTCATGAATTTAAGTTAATGATGCATGTCAAGTGCATTTACACAAATACTAAAAAAAACCTAAATGAGCTGTTTGCACGGAGACTTGCATTTTGATTGACAATTGTTCAGGATGAAGAGTCATCTGCAATGTGTTTTATAACAAATATCAACCAAGCTTTATTATATTTATAGGCCTATTACAAATGGATTACATTTACATTTATCAGACGCTTTTATCCAAAGCAACTTACAATGCACATTCAGGCTAACATTTTTTTACCTAAAATGTGATGCCTGGGAATCGAACCCACAACCTTTTGCGTTGGTAACAATGCTCTATCACTGAGCCACAGGACTCTACTCAGTGGTATAAGTATTTAGTACAGATTAGTTAGAAGTATTTACTTTTATCTCTTAATTTTTAGTTTTGTTTGATTTCTGTGCAAGGTAATCATAAAGCAGTTCATAAGCATTTATTAATGTTTTTGTCAGAAAGCTGAATACAAAAGCAAAATTATTACTGAATGTTTTTATGTGGTTACTATTGTATCTTCTTTTTTACATTGTAAGTTAAATATCCTGAGAACCAACTGGATTGTATTTTGGAAGTCAATGGGGGAGAAGAAAAAAAAAATAAATAAAAAAATAAAAAATAAAACCTCGACTCCGGTGGGACTCGAACCCACAACCTTTGAATCACATCGCTAGATTGGCCTAGAAGTCCAATGCGCTATCCATTGCGCCACGGAGCCACCTGTTGATCGTGGCGGATATTACTCCTATTATTTATCTCAGCCACGGTGTAAACCTAACAGGTGTTTTCTGACTCTTTGTAACGTGAAATGGTGATTGACTCGTACATTATAAATATTTATCTTTAACCTTTTATTTTCGATCGGCGTTGTTTTGTCGTGCGATGCTGTGATTGGCTGAGACGGGCAGACACGTGACATAGAGGAGAAAGCGAAAGTGTTAAATTCTTCACCTAAACAAACAAACAAAGATCACAACACATATTTTAGTATATGTTAAGTTTTAACAAGGCAGCTGTATTTAAACGACCAGTCAGAGCTTTGCGGTTCTCAGAGTTCTCTCGCTGTTAGAGTCGGATGATCGTTGAGATACAGCTGTTTGGAAGTTTAAAATATGTTTAAAAGTAAAAAGTGTAATATATTAAACATTAAATTATATTTGATTATTATTGTTTTTATTTAATTGTATGATTGGAAACACGAAAAGGCAACTGTATGGAATTGACTATATTAATGCTGTAGTTCTGATTTCTGCATGTGAAAGCATGAGCAGTCAGCAGGTGTCGCTGTCGCTGCAGGAGTGTCTGAGGCACGCAGATGTTTGCATCAGTTAGTAAAATGCAAGTGCTGTTGATTTAAAAGGAAGTTAGCACATGCACAAAAACAAAGCATTTGACAAAATGAAGGTTGTGAAACTTTAGTAAAATGTCATAGTAATGTAATGAAATACTCTTAGCATGCTGCATACTGGACGAGTTTATGCCTTTCAATTCTTGAATACACAGAAAGCAAAACAAACATGAGACTATGTGCTTGAAAATTTAATTGTATTTCACTTGGCAACATTTTGATTTTGTTGTTTTTTCAAAGCACAAAGTGATTTTAGAATTTTCAACTTTAAGTACTCAGCTAACGGGAAATTTTCTTTAAGGTTCTAAAAATCCACATTCGAATGCAAAACCGTTGCATTTAAATTTCTGGTGTGAGTAAGGCTGCCTTATCAGTGGTGTACAAAATGTGATAAGTGTTGTTGCTTTTTAATGTTTTTGTTAGACTATTCAGTTATACCCACTAGATGTGGCGCTGCTGGTTGTTCATTCAAAATATTGTGGAAAAAGAGAATATCAATGCGGACAAGATCTTGTTTATGTCAAAACTGAAACCAAGCTGTTCACACAGACTGCATATTGTTCAATAGAGACATCTATCACCGTTGCACTCGCGTCTCGCACAAAAGAGCCTCATGTTTAGAAAGCCATGTAAGATTAATGTAAGTTCAACTTTTAAAAACATGTTGTTGTTTTTTCTGGAGATATACAACAAATCAGCATCAACACAACAACAGGAATGGCAGTGTTGAATATCCAGGTTACCCATCCACCCCAAAGACTGTTGAGCCAGTTAAACCAAGAATCGTTTCTCTCTGGATCTGGGATGGACTCTTTCATGTGGGTTATTATGATTGTGATGTTGTCTGGATTATCTGGAATGCAAAAACAACCAGATACTCCCAACATTTTCTAGTGACAAAACCTGCCATGCTAAACCATTGATTTTGTTCAAGGCAGTGGTAGTCCCTATGTTTTCCCTGGAGTTGTCCATGGACTGATTGTCTTATACCTGTTGTATTGATCAGGCATAGCATGTGTATCTCGTTTCTTTCTACTCTGTGTCCTTTCACTTGTATCACTACACTTCCATACCAGTGGTGTATAAAGTACCTGAAAGCCATACTCAAATAAAAGTACAGATATCTTACCAGAAAATGACTTTGGTAGAAGTTGAAGTCACTGTTTAGAATATTACTTGAGTAAAAGTCTTAAAGTATGTGATATTTATTGCACTTAAGTACGAAAAGTACTAATACTATGGTTCCTGTATAAGTAATATAATTTGAATATTGATAATCTTTCTTTTAAAATACGTTTATTTAATGCATGGATTGCTTCTAACAGCACTGCATGAGCTAGCAGCGCCCCCTCGTGGCTATTTGGGAAACCCTTAGCATCTCAGCCAGTGTCCAAAATTAAACATGCATTTGGAAAATATATGACAGCTATCTTCCCAACTTTGTAATAAGAAGTGTTTATAAATCTATTGTAAAGAAAAGAGAAGGTTTTAGGTCTCACAACTTTTTCCACCAAAATAAAAACTCTGTAGTAAAGCAAATAAATAATATATATACATTTTACAGAACAACAATAAATTGTTATAATTATGAAATATTTTACAGTGCAAAATTACTGCAATAGTAATATTACTTTGTTAAAATCTTATAATTTAAATAATAAGATAAAAGTATTGTTTAGAATAATACTAATTATTATTAATATTGTTATGATTCTATAGTCATATTGAATGAGGGGTAAAAAAACAGGGTTTTGCTTCTTTTTTTGTCCTTAGAAGATCATATGCACGATTGCACTATTATATGTAGAAATGTTATGCTATGTATGTTTGCACTCTTTCAATCTTCAGCTATGTAGCAAAGGAATACCTGAAAGCTAAAGGGCTTCAAATTATATATATATCTGAACATTGGATGAAGCCAGGCTCATATAACTTTTTTTTTTTTTTTTTTTTTTTTCTTATTAAAGGTTTTTTTTCCAGAGGGATTTTGGATTTCTCTTTTCATTACTCCATAAATCAGAAAATACTGTCAACAGACAGAAAACAAACCCATATTTACCATGTTTCTAGGAGTAAAATGTTATAAAAAAAACTCATATGGATGATATTTAAACAAAGCCTCAGTAAAATCCTACAGAATATAGAGAAGAAAAAAAACTGCTAAGTTTGGTGTCTGTAAGTGCTGCTGAAGAGGAGATAAAAGCGTTTTTTTTTTTTTTGTGGCCTTTAAAAATATGTATTGTAACTGAAATCTACAGAGGCAAATAGATAAAATGCAAAAATAAAACCAGTCAAATGATATATCAACAAACCCTTCTACAAAAATTCTTCAGCATATAGAGAAGAACAAAACATTGTTTTGTAGCTTCTTGCTGAAAACTAAAAAATGTTTTGAAAAAATTTTTCCATCAACTTTCCCATTTTTTGATTTTCTCCCAAATATTTTTTTCTCCTCAGGATGGATAATGGGCCAGCGGGAAGGCCTTGACATACCTCACCCTCGCTCCTGAAGCCCAGATCCAGTCACTTCCAGCAAACTTCAATCAACAGCTTCCTCAAGCGTCAGCACGGAGACGAGTGTAACAAGATCGGTCTCGCTGCCGGACTCAAGCAAATCAGATAATATATAAACACAGCAATATCATGTGGAGTGAATTCAGCTTTTCAAATTTGTTTCGGTGTCAAACACTGGCTTCATCTACCTGAATTTACCCTAATATAAAATGTGTTGCTATAAAATGTCAGATGATTTATTTATAGAAATTTTAAAGTTCATATGTGACCCTGGAGCACAAAAGCAGTCATAAGTAGCACAGGTACAGTATCTCACAGAAGTGAGAATACTTTTTGTACATGAAGAAAACAAAAATAACGACTTTATTCAACAATTCTTCTCCTCTGTGTCTCTCCAAATCAGTGTAGCGCCATTTTGACAATTCTGAGCAGTACGGAGGTGGCTTACGCTCTTCTGTATCAGCTACGCCACAAGGATACGGTTTTTACGTGTACTTACGCTTTGGTTTAAAAAAGACACATAGGAGAGGAAGACACAGAAGAGTGTACGCCATCTGCGTACTGCTCAGAATTCCCAAAATGTCGCTACGCTGATTTGGAGAGACACAGAGGAGAGGAATTGTTGAATAAAGTGGTTATTTTTGTTTAATTCTTGTGTGTAGTGCTTTCTAAAACCCACTCAAAAAATCACAAAAAAAAAAACCAAGACACAATCACTATTCTGACGATGCTTTTCATACTTTCCTGGACCTTGACACTGTTATTTATTTGGCAGTCTGTGGGACAGTCTCAAGCCTCCCTGTTTTCATCCAAAATATCTTAAATTGTGTTCCGAAGACGAATGAAGCTTTTGAGGGTTCGGAACAACATGGAGGTAAGTGATTAATGACAAAATTTTCATTTTGCGGTGGAGTAACCCTTTAAGAGCATTTTCTATGAGTCATTTTACAATCGTTCGTTATTGTTTCACGAGCGTTACACAGAAATGCACTTAACACAATCGCACGTAGCTGTGCTTAAAGTGCTACTTAGGAGTCGCTGTCCATTTGTCAAGTGCTGAAATGTCACCTAATAGAATGGCTCGTAATCGTAGTACTACAGGCTTATTTATTGAAATGTAAACCTAAAGCTGCACTCTAGACAACTCAGAAATAATAACTATAATACAACACTATTATAATACAATATTATTATATTCTATCATATTTTACATAATAATATACTTTATATAAATATATACGTATAGTACTACAGTATATAATATAGAGACGTTATTTCCGGGTCCAATACATTGCTGGTTATCGTGCACATCAGCAAGTCATTGACAGAACCCCAACCCTCACCCCCTTCAGTCTTCGAAGCATATTTCCTACATTATTTCTTTTATTCATTTTTTTTTCAGGCATTTAATTTAGATGTGTATTTTGATTTTTTTCTCTGCCCTTTAAATTAGTTTATTTATATATTCATTTAAAAAATAACAACAAAAAAAAAACGAGTATTGTGTACAATAAAATACAATCACATCCGTATATTATAATCACATTGCACTTGAATAAAGTTAAAGGTGTAATCTGCCGATTTTCCTGCAGGTGACCGCATAAATCTGTCTTCTTACGATGCACTTAGGGCTTTATGGTTACTCCAGAGCACTCGTAGATCTATGATGATTTTCAAGTGCTACTTAAGTTAAAATGCTTTTGGGAAACAGACGATAATATTAAGATCAGTCATACGATCGTTTTTATGAACTTCTTAGGCTTATAAAGCTTTTGGGAAATGCAGCCCAGGACAGTCATAACACATGCAAATGAGGTGTCACTGGGACAAAGAAACACTTTCCCGCTGAAACTATACGCCTTGGTACTGGTCAATCTAACCAAAATGGGTGTTACAGGGAAACCAGATAAAACCTCTCCCACACCCAGTAAGTGCACTTTGCTTCACTTGCGGTTCCCTGGAGACACCCATTACCTTGGAAACCCCGCGACTCCCCTTCCAGGGAGAGTCCAATCTTCTGGCAGTTTTCAGCAACTTTGTTGATTCACTTCGGAGCAGTCAACCTATGGATGAAACAACAAAGCTTTTACTCCTAACAGGATTGTAACAGGAATCCACACATTATACATCCACCAGGACACTTTACTCAGTACCAGTGGCGACTCGTGGGTTTTAAAATAGAGGAGGCACACTAATTGTATTGGTCTGGGATCCCTGTCGATTATTATTATTATTATTTGCTTAACCACTTTAAAATGGCTTTTTGGTTGCTTTTAGTCAGAAAACGTGAAGAAAACGACACACATACAACACGATAATATAACATCACTTACCTGGTCTGTCACTTGAAGCAAACATCAATCCCTTCTTCAAAGTCTGTGTTAAAAAGAGAACTGCTTGTTGTGCTATTTAATTAAGCAGACTGCTGTAGCCTAGGCGTGTTCTCCCTTTTTTTATTTGTGTACTGTTTGAATGACAGCTTGGTAAATCTGTTAGCGATCAAATATTCAATATCGCTACTCATCATGGATCATTATCAGTGCAGCGCGAGATATTCAAAAACTAATATCACGTGATTTACATCTCTGTGATGATTGGTTGATACCAGAAGGGAGGCTTGGTAATGAGCTCAACTCTCCCCTGAATTTTCGAATTTAGGATTTTAGTTTATTCGATTTTCGTCACGACTGGTAAAGTCAAATGCTTCAGATGCGGCTGCAAAGGGCATTTCATTCGGAATTGCCCAACCAAAAATGCTGAGGGAGAAAAAATTAATGAAGTAGTTGTACAGGGCAAGGAAAATGATGGAAATGAATTTAATGTGGAAGGTTCGTTAGTGGTGGAGAAGGTGGCAGATCCTTCGGTAGAAATTGAGGCTGGAATAGCGTCAGCTCAGGACTGAACAAGCAGATCCAATTCCTAACAATTTACCTACAAGTAGTGTTGTAAGTGTTTCTGATAGGGTGGTTTATCCTTCAGAAAGCAAAAAAGGTGCAAATGGTGAAGGTTTTCAAATCAGTGTAATGGCTGAAGAAGCACAATTGACACCAGAACAAGAGCAGTTTTCCTTTAAGACACCACAAAAAAGAAAGATGAAAAGTAAAGTGCTAGATGTAAAAATCAGTAAGACAACTGAACTACGAGATGAGGATACTCAAGATACGGAAAGTGACAGTGATTCGTCTGAATGCAGTGAGAGTCTTTCTCAAGGTGAACTTAATTTACGTAGTTATGATCTTGAAGACATTAAATTGTTTCTCAGGTTAACAAAAAATAAAAGAGGTGTAAAAGTGCAAAGAATATTTTCCTGATTTGAAACTTGTGGATTTGTGGATCGGGCAGAAAGTTGGATGGCTAGTGATTCATTTACAAATAAAGAAGCGTATAGATTGAAGAAAATAGTGAGGAACATAAATATCGCTCATAATAATGATGTTGTATAAGTGGAAGAAAAGGAATAATTTTTTCCTGTTGGTATGGCGTTTTGGTTTCTTTCTCTTTCTTTGCTTTCATTATGAATGAAATTCATATTGCATCTATGAATGTTAATGGGGTAAGGAATTTGAAAAAAAAGAGCAATAAAAAAAAAATATAGACGTAACTTTTTTACAGGAAACTCATAGTAGTGTGGAGAATGAGGTTGACTGGATGAAGGAATTTAGTGGATTATCCGTTCTAAGTCATTACTCAGATATAAGTGGTGGGGTGGCTGTTTTATTTAATAAAAAGTTTAAACCAAATTCATATGATGTAGTTGAAGTTGTGAAAGGCAGACTGTTAAAAGTTAGAGCTTCTTATGAAAAGTTTGTGTTTGTTTTTATTTGTGTTTATATTCCAACGGCACCTATAGAAAGATTACTTTTTTTGGATACTCTTTGTGCAACATTAAAAGATTGTGGTTCTGAAGATTTTCTTTTTTTGGGGTGGTGATTTTAATTGTACTGAGTTGGATATGGACAGGAATCATGTTGAACCTCATATGGCTTCACGTAAGAGGTTAATTCATCTGATTGAGAAATATGATTTATGTGACATTTGGAGAACGATAAATGGTAATGAAAAACAATACACATGAGCCCACATGCGTGATAATTATATATCACTGGCAAGATTAGATAGATTTTAAACATCATTTAAATTTATTTAACAAATGTTTTATCACGCCTTTGTCTTTTACTGATCATAGTATGGCAAGACAGAACATCGCCTTTGTTAAAGCCGGGGAGAAGCCACATCAACGCCTGAAGCAATCAGAGGGGCTGCTCTCAACAGCAAAGGACTGGCAGCTGAAGGTCGACCTAGGGAGGACAGCTCAAATTCCCAGAAAAACATCACAGTGACCACGCTCAGGCCAGACATTGTCCTGGTGTCAGAAATAACAAGGCAAGTGGTCCTGCTGGAGTTGACTGTTCCCAGGGAAGACCGTATGGAGGAGGCATTTGAGAGGAAGAGGGCCAAGTACGAGGAGCTGGCAGACGAATGCCGAAGCAGGGGGTGGAGGACCCGATGCAATCCCATCAAGGTCGGGTGCAGAGGATTCATCGGTCAGTCACTCATCAGAGCCCTCAAGATGCTTGGAGTAAAGGGACTGCACATCAGGAAAGCCATCAAGAACATCACGGATGCCGCCGAAAAGGCATCAAGGTGGCTGTGGATCAAGCGGGGCGATCCGTGGATCATACAAGCTACTCAGACACAAGCCAGGGTCTGATCAACAGACCTCAATTCTGATGAGGGTGTATGATGTTTTGAGACCCGAAACACCCAATAAAACCCAGGATACATCACTGATGATGTGTCAGAGTTGCACCAGAGGTGTATTTCAAGAACTAAGTTTATTTTAAATTCAGTGAAATCCAAAAGTGCTTATTGGCATTTTAATACGAATCTTTTAAATGATAAATTATTTATTGAATTGTTTACATTTTTTTGGAAATCCTTTAAAGAAACGAAAACATCTTTTAAATCCTTACAGCAATGGTGGGATTATGGAAAGGTACAGATAAAGCAATTCACACAACAATATACTCGAAATGTTACAAAAGAATTTAATCATTGTAGAAAAAAACAATTAATAGATTTACAAAAAGTTGTATCAATACTCGGGTGATAGTAATATTTTGGAAACTTGTTTTAGGAAAAAAGATGAACTTAAAGAGCTATTAGAGTTTAAGGCACAAGGTGCTTTAGTTCGTGCTCATTTTTTAAACATTGATCAGATGGATGCACCTTCCAAGTATTTCTTTCATCTATGAGTATGTCATGATCTATACTGTCGACCACAGCACTAAGATCAATTAAAACATGTATTGAGATGCAGCCTTGGTCTGAAGCTAGAAGCAAGTCATTGTAATTTTAACAAGTGCAGTTTTTGTGCTATGATGGGGCCTAGATATCTTTTTTCTTTTTTTGCAGGAAGGACCACAATTGAGCAGACACAACTTTTTCTAAATTTGTATGCAAAACAGCAGATTTGAAATGGGTCTGTAATTTGCACTAAAACGTGTAAGTACACTAGGACCTAGTTGTGGTTTCTTTATTAGAGGCTTTATAACCACTCGCTTGAAAGGTTTTGGGATGTAACCTAGAAATAACAATAATAAGGAGAAGTGGTTTTTCTGCTAAAAGGTAACAACTCTTTCAGTAATTTAGTGGATACAGGATCTAATAAACATGTTGGTTTACATGCAGTGATAAGTTTATTTAGTGCTTCTTGTCTATTTTTATCAGTGAAGAAATTCACAAAAGCATTACTGCTAAACTGGGCAACATTGAGTTTGGTGATGTCTGATTATTTGTTAATCTAGTGTTCCGTCCAAGGACGTATTTATTTTGTTTTCTCCCTGTTTCTCTCTCTCTACACCTTTACTTCTCATAAGCAGGAGGTAATGGCTGGCATCTGATTGCAATGATTGGTGATCTGATGGGATTGCAGAGTAGGGGAAGCTGTGAGGATTAGCGCAAGGTGTGTCTGTGGAGGCTGTGTCGTGAGGACTTTATTCTCAACCAAAAAAAGCTTTAGTTGTTTTGATTGATACTTTGTTGATTAATTCCTTTACAGTGTTATTGTTAAACACTCTTGTGGTAACTGGAGCCTATGACAAGGAATTTGGTTTGTTTTGGAAGTTATTATCTGTTTGTCTGTACTAATGTTATTGTTTGTTCCCTATTAAGCTTATGTTGTTAATTTATTTGGAATGTGTTAGTAGAGAGGTGGGTACCATTTTCTTTATCGTGTGTGTGGTGTGTGGTTTTTTTTTTTTCTTTTTTTTTCTCCTGTTTATGCTAGTTAGGGAGTTAGTTTATTTTATTATATTTCTTTTCTTTGTTAGCTTGGTTAGTTTCTCTCAAATAGTTACAGGGTTTTTGTTTATGTTGGCCTTGCCCCCTCTTGAAATTTTGACATCCTCCCATACCTGTAAAATAAAAATTGTTTTTTATATTAAGTTGATTTTTGGCCTTCGTTAAGTCTCTGGGGTTGGGAAATGAACCTTGCTGCCTCCACACATCACCTTTTTATTCTCTATTACCTGTTCCTCTAACCCTAGACTAACTGGGAACGTAACACTAGCCACTGTGCTAAAAATAAAAAATTGGGTTGTTTTGGTTATTTCTATGAGTTTGCAGATATGGTTGGCCATGGCAGCATTTATAGCAGGACATACTGTTTTTCCACGCAATTCTAAAAACCTGCAAGTGAGTTTCTCTTTTTTTTTTGTGCTTCTGGGATTATGGCTTTCTATCTTGAGAGAATGGGTATTACTGTTGTACCATGACTCAGTATGTTTCTCTTTAATTTGAACTTTCTTAAATTGATGAAGCAAAAGTTTTTAATGTTCTTGAGAAAACCGTGCCCATATTGCTAGTCATTTCATCTAGCTTGGGAAACAGGAAATTACATAAGTCCAACACAAGACAAATAATGTAACAATTTGAGTAAAAAAGTTTCTACAATTGAATTTTATTTTGTGTATACTGTTAAATATTTTTCAGATGTAAATAAAGATTATTGGAGTAGGTTTTACGAGAAAATTCTGTTTCAGTCTTTCTGCTTAATATCATGTTTTAATTCAGTATTACTTGCTGTTTTTGTTTGTAAGTATTTATAAAAGAAAAAAAAAAATAGCAATTTCTGAAATTAGAAAATGAAATATTTCCGTGTACATGATTTGTAGTTGTAGTTAAAATGTGTAGAGAGAAGTAGTATTGCGATGTAACTGAGTTCAGTACAGTTGACTGAAATAAAAGTATCTGCCAGTAGTCATTTGGTCTTGAGTTTATGTCTCATAAATCCATCTGTAATAACCCAACTTTCATGCAAAGCCTCTCATTACCTGATGACATTGATGGATCTCCTTGATTTAAAGCCCATTAGGCAAAAGCAAAAGACATGATGGATGAGCATGACAAGCCAGCTGAAACTCATTGGTAAACCAGTGATATTCTAGTAAAGTTCCAAAAGCTCCAGTAAGTGGAGGTCTGGGACAATACCTTTCCATTTGGAATAGTTATATAATTTAGAATTTTTAACTTTTTTTTAAACAAATTCTAATGGGCCTTGAGAGACAAAGCAGTGGAATCTGAGAATTTGTGTGCATCATTAGAGCCCAATTGGATATGAATATTAGAAGATAAGATCAGATGTTTTATCAAGTTTTTATTATTTTTACATTTAGATATGGCAGAAGCCTCAGGGTTTTCCTCTTGAAGTCTGAACCATTTTTATATTTTGCTTAAAATAGATATTTACTGAAAACAAAGTACTCATTATGAACATAATTTAGTCTTTCCTTGTCATCGACAAATACCTTTCATTATTATAACATTGTTTATTATGAAATGTTCCTGACATGCTGATTAATAATAATATAAATGTCGATGGAACAAACACAGAGTGGAAAGGGTGAATATAATATAACACTGAAAAATCATTACCATAAAGAACTCTAAGCACTTGTCTACATCTCTGTTGTTGTGAGGAACTGTAGAAACTGTAGGATGGTGTTGCCATTGTTATCATGTCTTGTGATCTGGTTAGAACCAAGCCAAATTTCAACTGTCCTACTTGTGCACTCCCATGACGCCATTTAATGAAATCACTGCAGCCAAATTAATGTTTCTGATGCCCTTTCCTTTTCATTTAATATTAGTTATTTTTATAATTATTGTATCATTATGCGTATATGTTACAGAATGACTGACCAACAATGTTCTTGGGGGGATCCAGGGATCTGGTGGATGTCAGCATTAGGGCTGGGGAAGAAAAAGAAAGATTTTTCGATTAATCGTTTTTTTTTTAATGGCGTCGATTTGACATCGATTTCAAAAGCCACGAATCGATCTTTTCCAGTATTTATTTCAGCAAACATTTAAAAGAAGATCTGATTAATGTGAATCTTTCCATTAGTCTTCTCCACTAGATGACAACCTCTTATTTACCTTGCGCAATGTTACAACAGAAAAGTCTGTCACTCATTCAGTGCTTATGAAACACACACACACAAAAAAGCGCAAAAGCCCCAATAACAAACAAATAAATAAATGCCGAATCCCGCCCAACTAATTAATTAACAAACTAAACTAAAAAAAAAACAAAACCCCGAAAAAGACACCATAGTTTCCGCAATGATGAATGAATGAATGAATTATAAAACTGTTTTGTTTACACAAGCGCCTCTGTAGTCTCATTGTGATGATATGAATACACAAAATTTCATCCCTGGTTGCTCTGAGAGTCACTTCATTAGCATTTTACCGTTTAATTTGACAAAACTACCGTCATATCACATACACAGCAGCTGCAAGTTCCTCACGGCAACCCGTCAAAATAAAAGCTTAGTTCATGTGAAGAAACTGTCAAAAATATTACTAAGTCTTAAGACTTAATGTAACAACTATGCTACTACTATTACTACTACTACTAATAATAAATATAAATAAAACTTTATTTTTAAAGGAATAAGCACATTTGTTTTCTTTTAAAATTTTAACAGTCTACCTCTGTTGTGCAAAAATAAATGGGTTTTTCATTTGATTAGGATAAATTTAATTGTTTTATGCCTTCATCTGATTACCAGAAAAATTAAGAAGAACATTATTGTCATTATTGTTTCAAAAAGGACCCTATACAACAACAACAAAAAAAAAGGTTTAAAATACAGGCCTGTGCCTCTTAATTTCTTTTTATAAATTCACCATTTGTAAACTGATGTTACTGTAAATTTTTTAGAAATATCAATAGCATTTGTATTAAAATGATATTCACTGAATGTAATAAAAAAATTTTTTTTTTGGTTTTGTTTTGTTTTGTTTTGTTTTGTTTTAAATCGAGAATCAAACCAAGATTCGAATCAAATCAAGAGCTTGTGAATCAAAATCGAATCAAATTGGGACATCTGAATTGATACCCAGCCCTAGTCAGCATGCCCTACATTGCTAGTCACGTGGTCATAAGTGTACATTCTGTTGTCTTCACATTTATCCTGACCACTTGAACATCAAATGCAATATCTATTTTATAACAGTATACACTCGCTGAATTATACCCCCCCCACTAGCTCCGCTGTACAGGAGACATTTCTGGCTGATTTCTGGCTGAATCACCAAAGCTGATTTATTAGATTAAAAAATACAGCAAAAATTTTTAAATAATGTGAAATATTATGTTTTCAAAATAACTGTTTTCTGTGTGAATATCTGTTAAACTGTAATTTATTTCTGTGATGCGCAGCTGTATTTTCAGCATCATGACTTCAGTCTTCAGTGTCACATGATCTTCAGAAATCATTCTAATATGATGATTTGCTGTTCAAGAAACATTTTCTGATTATTATCAATGTTGAAATTAATTTAGCTGGTTTATTATTAGTTAATATATAATATATTTTTAATATGGGTATGGATCCTATCATTTACAGACATATAATAGATTACACAACGTATAAATAAATAAATAAGGCTTGAACGTGGTGTAAACTTGGATGGAAAAAGATTGGTAACAAAAAGGTTTGCCGAGAGCAAGAACAGAACTATCTTTTGTTTGTTTATATAATCATTTTTATTTAAGAATTTCAAAAGCACAAAAATCGTTATGTTCGCTAGATATTTAACAAACAATGTAGGCCTGTGTCCACATAATGGTGCAATAACTACATAAAAATAAGCAAAATTAAATGAAAATCAAATCAAAATCACAAACACATGATACATTTGTTTGGCTGCACTGATGTCATTAAATAATGTCATGTGTGTGCACACGGAGGGCAGTCGATCTGCACCGCTATTTGAGGATGCCCTGCTGTAAACCATGCAGATGAATCACCATTAACCACACAAACACAACACATTAAAGTCAAATATGATTTAGTGAGCAGCTTTATGGAGGCTAAATGCTCTAAATGAACCAGTTAAACTCATCTATTGTGTAGCTAAACTAGTGGCTCTCGTGCCGGATGTGGTCCGGTTAAGCCTTCATTTTTTCAATAATACTTGATCTAAATGAGAAAAACTGTAATTCAGATGTCAAAACAGTTTTAACAATCTTCTGTCAGCCAGAGAAAGCCAGAGAAGAGCAGAAGCAGGGGACAAAGTGATGATAAAATGAGCAGAGTTTATTGAATAATCTAAGTTGTGTATGTTTCAGTGTTCAGACTTCGTATGACCAGCACAAATACAACAAGTGTTATTATAGCACAGACCACAGCAATGGAGAATTACTGCTTCACTACATCATCCTTGAAATGGAGACATTCTCTGATCTCTTACTCATGAAGACAAATATCCACTGAAAGCACACAATCATAAGACTAAACAGCAATGGAACAAAATAATATAAATGACTAATCCTTGAATGAATCAATGATATGAGTAAATAAATGATTAAAATGATTATATGATTAAATGGAAAAATAAAATTAATTAATGATAAATCCTATGTGAATGAAGAGTAAATGAATATTAAAGAAAGCAAAGCACAAACCAAATGTATGGTTGCTCTCTAAAATTAATTTCTAAATAAAATTTCGAAATAAATGACTAAATAAATGCAAAATTGTATATCACAGATTATATTATCAGCATAATAATTTGAGTGAAAAGTAAAACTTGAGAAAATGATCTTAATGTTATTTACAGTAGACTGCAACAATGTTTCTTCCTCAGTGTTTTTTTTTTTTTTTTTTTTTTTTTTTTTTTTTAGTAAAAATATTCTTAAATCAGTGACATCCAGAATGAAATAAGATATTTATTCTAGTTTTGTACTAAAATTGAATGAGTTATTTTGCTTTCTGACTCCAGTGGCAGATATTTTATTTGTTTTAAGCATAGACTTGTTAAGCAAAGAGTGTCAAAAGATAAGCATTGTTTTATAGAAAACTTTCTACATTGTTAGAAAATATTTTTTTTATAATGTCATGCTGAGATACTGTTGATGAAATATCTTTAGATCTAAGTGATGGATTATAGTGAGTTTGGGGATAATCTGCTGTTAATAATGCTGTGATTTCTGAACATGTTTTATGAAGTTATAAGCAAAACCTGACAAATTGTTGTATTCTACTCTGAGATCTTTCAAATGATATATGGCACATTACTATCTAAGCTGAGTGATGTTTTTGCCATATGATTTTTGTACTATGTACTGTAATGTATTATAAATTATGAAAACATGCTTTTCTTATTTATCAGCAAATAACTGACTACATGCAATGTAAAGTTCATACTCTAAGCTTTTATTTGACACCTACAGGTTTTGGTGTTGATCAAGCGCTTGTTAAGAATTGCAGTAAAAAGCTGAGTTTCTAAGCTTTAAAATGAGACATATTGTGTGTTATTCATTTTAGTGGTTGCTTAGTAATTAGATTATGAATATTTTGTTGGGGGGGGGGGGGGTACACTTTAGGCTTAAAGGGTTAATAGTTAGTAAGGTAGTTTGCTAAGTTTAGGTATGGGGTAGGATTAATTGATCTAGAATGTGGTCATGAAAAATAAGGCATTAATATGTGATTTATAAGTACTAATAAACAGCTATAAAATATGCAAGTAAATGCATTCTAGTTAATAGTGAGAATTGTTCATTATCCACCTTATTTTTCTGGTCTCTTCCGCATCCAGCTATTTTTAGCTGTACAAAACTATGTTATTCTTCTCATTATTTCCCTTCAGCGGTTAATGAACTGGAAGTCTCGCATATTGACAGAAAATGGCTTACTTCTGTGTTAAAAAATAAGGTACATAAAGTGTTACCAAAATATTTAGCTACTTGTCGTGGAAAACAAGAGGAAAAGTACTGAGGAAGAAAGTTATTTTTTGAAGTGATGGGTTTTCATTAATAGAAATTGCAAACCTCAGTGTTTAATTGCATGACGCTGTGCTCGTGTGTTATCCTGAGTCAGTTCAGTCTTCTAATCGATTGCACAGCATATCAAACATAGATTAAAGAAAAATTGCTGTACTTAATAGACGTAAGCTAAATTTTTGCCTGATATCTTGAAAGATTTATATGTTAACAAATACCAAACTGAACTAATTCAAGTGTTACATATTTATATTCCATCATTAATTTATAATTTACCATGCATTCACTGTATTATTTACATGTGATGGTGTTGAACATCTATCATTTATTATGAATGCCTTTTCCTTAAAGATTCATTAATGTTTGGACAAGTTAACGCTTGTATCAGAGTCTAGCGTTTCATTGGATCTAACTCCTCACATGGCGTCTCTTGTGTGTTTTCTTGTGTTTTCTGCTGCTGGAAGATCTTCCCGTCAGGTTGGACGCTCCATTTATGCTGGATGTGATTTCCATGTCCTGATCCGAGAGGATCTCCTTCATCTAAAGACCAGATTACATCAGTCATGAAATGGGATTCAGTGAACGAGTGTCAATAAAGTAAAACTATAAAAAATTTTTGTTAAAAAACTATTAAAAAAAAAAAACAAATAAACTTTTTTTTTTGTTGTTAATTAAAATAAAATAAACACTGTAATAAAATAAAAATCTAACTTTTTAAATCAATCTAATTTTTGTTCTGATTCTTAGATCAACAAACATTCAAATGACAGAAGATAAGAAGCAAATATACCAAAATGTTTTTTGTTTGTTTGTGTTGTTGTTTTCTAGTTTTATACAAAAAAACAAACAAAAAAAATAATTTAAGTCATTTTGCTTCTGAGGTAAATGTATCTTGATTTAAGGATGTATAGAAACATGCAAGTGACACAAACACACAACAAAATTAACTAAAATGAAAATAGAAACTAAAAAAAAATAAAATAATAAAAAAAAACAATTCAGAATAGCCTAAAATTACTATTCTGCATATTAAACTATAATAACATATTAATGATATTAAAATAACATGCAGAATCATCTCACCTTCTTCTCTATGGCCTCCATCACTGCAGATTCGTCCAGATCTCCGTCTGATTTGACTGTGAATCTCACACGCTGTATTCTCCTGTGTTCGCGGCAGTAGAAAGGCAGTAGAGTCGAGCAGGAGTCATTAGCCATCAGTCCTTCAGTACTGGCTGTCACACAATCCTTGATTCCGTTCAGATCAGGCTGCCCAGACCCCCATTTCATAGAAGACCACGATACACTGCTATTATCTGACCACAGCCATGGGATCCATGGGATCCATGGGTTCTTATGCAGGCCGATCCAAGCATCGATGAGGCTCATGCAAGAAAATATACTTAAGAGGAATGTGTTCTCTGTGTCATCTGTAATGGCGGCCAGGTCTGCGTAGTGTGTTCTGCAGTGAATTTGAGCATCATGCCAGCTCATTTTCATGGCAATGTACTTAAACTTGTTCTGAAGTGTGTCCTGTGTGTCTGTAAGGAGTAGATAGGACAGAGAAACATTCTTGAAAATGTGAAGTGCCATACAAAATTAACTATAAGTTTATAAGTTTGCTCACAGAAAATATGGACAAACTCATCCTCAAAAAATGTCTTGAAAAGGTGATTTTATAAAGGCAGAGCTCTTTGCTCAGTTTTTGAATGCAACATACATTTAACGTGCTGCTATCCGCACATTTCATATTTTCAGGATCTACAGCGTTATTTAAATGATGGATTGAATCCAAAACTGTGATGATTGACACTGATGAACATAAAATAAAAATAAATAAATAGTTCTGTGATTTAAGTGTGGATTGTAAATACAAAGCAGTAGATGTCTGTGTGTTACTTACTATTTACTAACTAAACTCACTATATAAAAAAAAAAAGTAATTCAATAATACAGTTTTAATCACATCAGATCAGTATGGAGCACTGAGAAGTGATGTTTATGTTGTTTATATGTTTATGCTGAAGACACACAACACATTTGTTACTGCAGAGTTTCATGCAGTGTCTTTAATAAAACTGTTTTTAATCCAGTTATCTTTTGAGGCTGCTTATTTGTCATCTATGATATTGATCGCATCCTGCTATAAGGATTCTTTTTTTCTGGAAAACATGATTTAAGAATGCATTGAGGTCAGGTTACATTCCTGTAAAACTTCCTCATTATTTTGTCTTGTTTTCCGGGACAAATGTCTAATCATCCTTGCATCAAGATACATTATTGGAGATCCAAAAATGATTTAAGATAAGAGCTTTATCAATATCTTCATCAAATTTAAGTGGGTATTTGCTTAAAATAAAACAGAGACTTTTCTTATATCTTAAGATATCTTAAGTCATTTTGTTTCTCAAGTAAATGTATCTTGATTTAAGAATGTTTAGATATTTGTACTGGAAAACAAGACAGAAATACTAAGTTTTTTTTTGTTTTGTTTTTTTAGTGTGTATAAGATCTGTGAGTATTTTTAATTTTTTTTTTGTAACTCAAATCAAAGAGATCTATGAGTATTGTATAATTTCTTACCAGTTTGGCAAATGAAGCCGTATTTGTTAGTACAGTCTCTGTCCCTCCATCTGCTGGTTTGTTCAACCAGAACCACACAGGCCTCTTCTGTGTCAAGCATGTTCGGATCTGAAGAATCCCACATCTCATAGCTGACTGACATGTTTTGATACGACCAACGCCAGGTGTCTCTGTAGAAGCCGATCCAGGCCACAGATTTAAAGTTCACCGCATCTGCTGCCTCCTTTAGTTTGGCTCTGTCTTCATCGCTCTGAACCGTCGCCAGATCCATGTATTTCTCTCTGCAGTAGGATTTTGCTTTTATCCATGTCTTTGGCTCTTTGATCAGGACGATTCGATCCAGGTCACATGAAGCCTTGGACAGGATTCCTGCTGCAGGAAAATCAACAGTGTTAAGCTGCTCTAAACCTCTGATCTGACATCAGTTCCTTTCACTAACACTCACCGAGAAAAAAAATTAGTTGAATCTTGTTCTGTATCATCTTGTCTTCACAGGTTTGTTCACTGAAAGAAAGAAATGACAAGAATATGACATGCTGGTTAGGTTTCTAATATTGCAAAGGAAATAGTTTTCTTTATAATCAAGGGGATTTAATGGAGATGAGCAAGCAGACATGGCTGCAAAACATGTTCTTGCAGAAAGAATCAATGAATGCAAAAACCACCCTTTGACATAAAGCCCTTAAAACCCCTCAGACTGTAAATAATGATGTGTTTTTTCATTGGTTTAACTCATCAAATTTTAACCAATTTCAACTTTATTTTTGTAAGTTATATTAGATTTGACTTTTTCTTTTATATAAATGAAGTTGAACTTACTTGTACATCCAGTTTAATTATATTTATTTAGGTATAATAAGCTTTAAATTTGAGGTAGGTGATTTTATTATTATTATTATTTATTATTATTATTATTATTTATTTATTTTTATTTTTTTCAGCCATAGAAAAGCAACAAACCCCAATTTACCTGCTCTGGAGCGACTGAAGTAATCAAGTGTCTTCTCTCAACTGACTTGTCTTTTACTATCTACTCAACTCTTTATTCATTATGTTATGCAAAATCTTTTGTCAGTACTGTACATAAGACACTGAGACTGATTTACATTCTGAATTTGCTGCAATATGAGTCTCTTTATTCAAACAGCATCAGAGAACATAATGATAGAGCACAAAAGTGTTTTTTCACAACTATAAAACTTATGTCACAAATTTATTGAACTGTTTTCCTTAATCTTCTTTAAGCGTAAAGTAGCAGCCGTACCTAAAGTGCTAGAAAAGAGAGAGTCCATAGTTTCTGTTACATCATCAAGTTGTTCTGAGCTATTGGACATGTTGAGGAATTGAGATAAATCAGGAAGATTACTTACAAAGCAGTCTTTTGTGGTAGAAGTGATAGTTGTTCCATACTTATAACAAGGAGTAGAATTTACAGTTTTAGCTATGTGAAGTTTGCACAAGACTGGATAATGATCTGAGATATCATCACTTGGCTGTGTAGTTTCAACATCATCAATATTAAATTTAAAATTAAATTTATGCATTTAGCAGATGCTTTTATCCAAAGCGACTTACAGTGCATTCAGGCTATCAATTTTTACCTATCATGAATTCCCGGGGAATCGAACCCCCAACCTTGCTACACAATGCGCTACCACTTGAGCTACAGGAGCACTATTATATAATATCAATTCCATGTGACAGTATTAAATCTAGAGTATGATTTCGACAGTGAGTAGGTCCTGACACGTGTTGTCTAACCCCAATAGAGTTCAAAATGTCTATGAATGCATCTGTTAAATTATCAACATGAATATTAATAATCAAATCAATGGTTCCAAAGAAATAAATTGAAATGTGTGTAGATATTCTGTCTGTTCAAATTAACGCTGATGATGTGACTGTTTGTGAGTGTTTTGTTTATTACACGTGATTTTCAAGTACATTTTGTAATATTTGGCAGCTGTTTTATTACCAAAGTTTGCAAGAAAGTAGTAAAAATAAATGTTCTGGTGGCTAACTGACAAAAGAAGAAAAATTAAGTGTGACTGCTTTAATGGAAGGATTTTTACAGAATGTCTTTTCTCCTCAATGCATTTTAATATTTACATTCACATTTAGTAATTTTGCAGATGCTTTTATCTAAAGCGGCTTACAACTGGGGAATAGATAAAGCGATACTTCTCAAAAAGGCAAACAGACACAGGAAGTGCTCGAAATACCAAGTTTCAGGCATTGTTCAAATAAGTACAAGCTAGAAAGAGAAGGAATAAATGAAGAGAAAGACTTTTTTTTTTTTAATTTAGGACAAAGTCAAGTAGCGTCAAAAGAGATATGTTTTCAGCTGTCGCTTGAAAACTGTCAGGGATTCCGCATTCCAGATAGTATAAACAAGACAATTACACCAAACAGAAAAAGTCAACTAAAACATTCACTAAATTAATACTAAGAACATGAGTGATGATACCAAGAGGCGTCACTCACTAGAGGATCTCAGACTTCTGGAGGGAATGTAGAGTCAAAAGAGTGAGTGGAAGTAGGCGGGTGCTGAGCCTGAGGCTGTTCTATATGCAAGCATCAGTGTCTTGAACTTGATGCAAGCCGCAACAGTCAGCCAGTGCAAGGAGATAAAGAGAGGTGTAACATGGGCTCTTTTGGGCTCGTTGAAGACCAGTCGTGCCGCTGCATTCTGAATCATTTGTAGAGGTTTGATTGTGCTTGATGGAACTCCAGTCAGAAGAGCATTGCAGTAGTCCAGCCTAGAAATGACAAGGGCCTGGACACAAAGTTGATTTGTTAGAAAGGGCCTGATCGTTCTGATGTTGTGCAATGCAAACCTGCAAGATCAAGCAGTCTTTGCAATGTGTTCTTTGAAGGTCAGCTGGTCATCAAAGATTACACCAAGATTTATGACCTTGATTTATGACCTATTCTGATTTTAATATTTGTTGTCTGTGAAAATAATAGTTTAAAAGTCTACTTCTGTATAATGTCAAAAAACACACAAACAACAACAACAAAAAAACTACTCCACTACGACTGATGTTTTTTTCTACATGAAACTGTGCTCATTAATTTCCATCCATCTGTTCTCCAGACGGCTTGTCCTCTGTAGCATCAGACTTGACATGAAAATGTACTTTCTTATTATTTCATTGTTCTGTGACACAAATTATTTTTTCGTTTTCAGTCTCTTCATTAAGTAATAATAAATGTAAGACATGTTGATCGGGTACAAATAAATTAATTGAAGATTATATATACATTGTATTAATTCATTCAGTATATAAAAAAAAAAAAAAAAAAAAAAAAAAAACCTTCTTAAAATCTTCCTTAGGTACAATCTCTTTGTAATATCTAGTGTATAGGCAATTTGCTTTAACTTTTAGTTAATTGACAAAAGTACAAAGAAAATATTTGCAATGTTTTCACTGATGAGCTTAAAGATTCCAAAAAAGTTGGGACACTGTACAAATTGTGAGTAAAAAAGAAATGGAATAATTTACAAATCTCATAAACTTATGTTTTATTCACAATAGAATATAGATAACATATCAAATGTTGAAAGTGAGACAAATATTGGCTCATTTTGGATTTCATGAGAGCTACAAACTCCAAAAAAGTTGGGGCAGATAGCAATAAGAGGCCGGAAAAGTTAAATGTACATATAAGGAACAGCTGGAGGACCACTTTGCAACTTATTAGGTCAATTGGCAACATGATTGGGTATAAAAAGAGCCTCTCGGAGTGGCAGTGTCTCTCAGAAGTCAAGATGGGCAGAGGATCACCTATTCCCCCAATGCTGCAGCGAAATATAGTGGAGCAATATCAGAAAGGAGTTTCTCAGAGAAAAACTGCAAAGAGTTTGAAGTTATCATCATCTACAGTGCATAATATCATCCAAAGATTCAGAGAATCTGGAACAATCTCTGTGCGTAAGGGTCAAGGCCGGAAAACCATACTGGATACCCGTGATCTTCAGGCTCTTAGATGGCACTGCATCACATACAGGAATGCTACTGTAATGGAAATCACAACATGGGCTCAGAAACATCTGGAAAGGCATCATCAATGCTGAAAGGTATATCCAAGTTCTAGAACAGCATATGCTCCCATCCAGACGTCGTCTCTTTCAGGGAAGACCTTGCATTTTCCAGCATGACAATGCCAGACCACATACTGCATCAATTACAACATCATGACTGTGTAGAAGAAGGATCCGGGTACTGAAATGGCCAGCCTGCAGTCCAGATCTTTCACCCATAAAAAACATTTGCCACATCATAAAGAGGAAGATGCGACAAAGAAGACCTAAGACAGTTGAGCCCCTTTCACACTGCACGTCGGACCCGGAAAATTGCCGGAACATTGCCGGGTCGCCTTCTGTGTGAAAGCAAACACATATTCCGGGTAATCACTGGCAGTGTGAAAGTGCAAAATCTAGCGACTCGGGAACAATTGCCGGAACACATTACCCGTGTATTTTCCGGAATCGCAGTGTGAAAGGGGCTTTGAGCAACTAGAAGCCTGTATTAGACAAGAATGGGACAACATTCCGATTCCTAAACTTGAGCAACTTGTCTCCTCAGTCCCCAGACGTTTGCAGACTGTTATAAAAAGAAGAGGGGATGCCACACAGTGGTAAACATGGCCTTGTCCCAACTTTTTGAGATGTGTTGAGGCCATGAAATTTAAAATCAAAATATTTTTCACTTAAAATGATACATTTTCTCAGTTTAAACATTTGTTGTGTCATCAATGTTGTATTCTGAATAAAATATTGAAATTGGAAACTTCCACATCATTGCATTCTGTTTTTATTCACAATTTGTACAGTGTCCCAACTTTTTTGGAATCGGGTTATTAAATATATACACATTTTGATGAAGATTGCTGCAACACACTCCAAAAAAGCTAGGACAAAGGAAAAATAAAAGTAAAACGATTACAGAATAACCTGAATAAACTGTTTTTAAACAGTCAACAAAAAACAGGTGAATTGGTAATAGATGAGGGGATCATGATTGTTTATAAAAGGAGCATCTTAGTCTTTGCCAAATTTAATAGGAATGTGTCAAACAAATCAAAAATCACATTTCTCAATGCAAAATACAGCAAAGAATTTAGGTCTTTCACCAACTATCCTACATAATATTGTGAAAAGTTTAAGTGACTCAAGATAAATCTCTGTCTGTGTAGGGCAAGACAGGTAACCTCAGGTGAATATGCTTGACCTTTGACCCCTCAGATGGCATTGCATGAGATACCGTCATGCTGCATTGTTAAATATAGCCACATGTGCTCAGGAGTTCTTACTGTCATTTACCACAGTCTGCCTCTGCATCAAGAAACACAACTTGAATCTCTGTTACTCTGGGAGAAAGCTATACATCAGTTCTATGCTGTGATGCCACCAACATATATTGGGATTGTACAGAGACATATAATTCTGTCCAGATGTCATCTATCATGGGAAGTCCTTGATTGTTAGATCAAGACGATGCCAGTTCTCATCCTGCATGTGCTACAACAGCATGGTTTTGTAGACGAAGAGTGAATGTGCTAGTGTGTTGCAGCCATCAAAATCAAAGTTTATTATATTTACAAAATCCATTTAAGTGGGTCAGTGAAAACATTGGAAATCTTTTCTTTGTACTTTTGTCAAATAAAGGTTAAAGTGAATTAGCAAGTCACGGATTCTTGATTAAAAAAAAAAAAAAAAAAAAAAACATCCATATTGGGGTGGTAAAAATAAATGTGTGACATAATAATAATAATAAATAATTTTCAAAATATTAACCTAATTTATTATTAACCATCAACATAATTTATAATTGTTATAATTATACAATTAATTATACAAATAATTATACAATTATATACATTTTATTATTATTTATGCTAGTCTCTCAGTTCCAGTGTTGGTCTGTCTGGAGACACTAAGCCCTGCTGGACATCTGGAGGAAAAGCAGGTGAAAATACATAATTAGACATGAAAATACTCCTAGACCAGCAGTTATTAATCCTGCTCATGTGGACCCTGCTCTGCATATTTTAAAGAAAAGAAAGTAAAGAAAGTGACATGACATACAGTCAAGTATGGTGACCCATACTCAGAATTCGTGCTCTGCATTTAACCCATCCAAAGTGCACACACAGCAGTAAATACACACACACATCGTGAACAGACACCCGGAGCAGTGAGCAGCCATTTATGCTGTGGCGCCCGGGGAGCAGTTGGGGGTTCGGTGCCTTGCTCAAGGGCACCTCAGTCGTGGTATTGCCGGCCCGATACTCAAACCCACAACCTTAGGGTTAGGAGTCAAACTCTCTAACCACTAGGCCACGACTTCCCCTGTACGTCTCTCTTCTCTGACACACTCAGTTTAGTTCATGGAGTCATTTTTGAGCTGATGATCTGAATCAGGTGTGTTAAATGAGATAATCTAGTCACATCTGAATATAAGTGAACATGAAAAGAATGTAAGAGCTTTACAAGCAAAATGATATAGTGCAGAAGTCACATTGATTACTACTGTTATTCTTTAATGTTATGATTCTGTAAAGATAATTTATCAATAGCTTCATGAAGCTTCTTTGTCCAGTTTGCATGAGGATGAGTGAATGCTGACAGGATTTTTCCTGCTGAACTCTCCTCTTCATTTGTTTAGTTTAAAACAGACAGTGACAAATGAGCTCTGGGTTGATGTAATGCTGTTTAGAAGATTGAATGATGTTTTATTAACCCATGTAGTTTTTACTGCTGGAACTAATGCAAACACACACAAACACACTAATGTTTGCATATTCATGAATTTGTTAAGCTAATGATGCATGTCAAATACATTTACACACATACTGAAAAATCTATGAAATTAGATATTTGCACGGAGACAGTCATGTAGAATTATGGGTAAGGATTGTTTGAATGTAATATCACACACTGAATGGTAAAAAAACAAATGCTTTTAAAGCACTGTCCACACTATAATGGGAGTGTTTAACGTGTGTCTGTAAATGTATAATGCGGTGTGTTTGTGTTTATTAGGTCTGTGGCTTGAGGCTGCTGAACTCTGATAGGCTTTGACGCTCTTCCACAACCTGATAAAAAGGTCTGAACTCACTGTACACTCCACACTCTCACCGTCTCTCAGTCCTTTTGCCCAGAACTATGTCTGGAGTTGAAGTGTTGGCATCCAGCGTTTTGATGCTGTTGTAATGTTGTTGGTTCACAAAATTCAAATTTTGTATCCTTATTATTATCTGTAAGCTTTAGTGAAGCTATGGAGCTATATCACAGTTTATTTCATAATCTTACAACTTAGTATGTCATAGGATAATTCAAAATTGACAAGAAGGTGAAATTATAATATAAAAAGTCAAAATTTTGACACTAAATCATAATTCTAATAAAAAAGATTGAAATGAGATAAAATCATAAATGTCATATTTTATGACTTCCTGTCTCACAATTCTGATTTTTTAATCTCATAATCATGACTTTTACTTTTTAAATAGTTTTGATTTAATATTTCAAAATTTCGACTTTCATGCCATAATTGAAAAAATTTACAAACTAATTTTATCTCTCAAATAGCAAACATGCACATCAACCCCATCACTTTATTTAGCGTTCATGTAAACACTACATTCAGATTCATCAATCGGAATGAATTCAGTCCAACGGAAAAAAAAGTTGTGCATGTAAACATAGCCAGTGTCAGTTTATTGGCCGGGTATTCCAGTTATTAACACTAGATGTATTTATCATTTTACCTCCTGATGCTCTTTTGCAGGTCGCTCAGGGCATTTGTTTACTATCCTATAGCTTCTCAAAAAAAATGTCATGGATTGAAAACACATGAAATGTGGAGGATCAGCGGACATACCTCACTTTAGCTAAAGAGGCCTTTGAGATTGGCTTATTACGCTCTGCCCATCTGAAACAATCATCTCAGTGATGAGCTCTTGTCGGGAAGCCTGACTTTATTTGTTGACTACTGCACTAGAGCAGATTCCACTTTGAGCATCGAGATCATGGCGAAGATACAGCTGATTAAGTTGCTGTTTAAGCTGGAAATGTTTCATAATTCCAATCCATAATCTTTTATTCCGGACAGCTACCATTTAATAGAGTTTGGGCCTGAAGGCACCACAAGTATATTTGTCAAGAAAGGCGTTCGTCGTGGTTCGTGCTCAAATCACTCAAAGGGCTCAAGATGGACACGGAAATTCTCACAATGGAGATGAAGAAAGCAGATCATTCATGTCCGTTTTCCTCCAAGGAGAATTCATCTGGTAGTGGATCATCTTCAATTCTGGTCGATCAAAGTTGCCTCACTGTTGATGAACAAAGCAGCCTTTCATCCTATGAGCTGGTTGATGACTTAATCAAACATTGTCATTCCGAGCAATCAAAGTATTGTTAATGCATCTGTTCCTAATACCTTTAGAAACAACAATGGAAACCCTAGTCAATGCTAACTGATGTAAGAGCTCGCCACAACTGAAGATGTTGAGGACAACCCATCAGAAACATCAAAAACTCAGTGGAGAACAATCAGAAGAACCAGAACTCAAGAACGTCTTCAAGTTCCTTCAGCAGTGGCTCTTCATGGGAACGTGTTTCAAGACAGTATCAAAGTGGCATAGAAACTGAGGAGGACGTTGCAGATCCCTCTCATGATAGCAAGGATCCAAAGGTTGGTTGCACCAAAGGTGGAAGGACTTTTTCGTTGTCACTCTGCAGTAGCTCTGCATCACGTTCTTCTTGGCCAAAACTCTCTATAAGCCCCGTCACTAATGTAGAACATCTTGAATTAACACTCAAGAAAGAAAGGACAGATCAGCATCTTCAAGTCCCAGACAAGATTCCAGAATGTCAAGGAACGACTCTGCCGTCCACCGAGAGTGACCCGTTTGAGGAACTGGCGTTTGAGCATCTGTCAACACCCTCGTCACTGTGCAAGGGCTGCTTTGAGAAATGCATTGTGGGAAGCCACGTCCTGATTGAGCATGACTACAGATGTCTCTTGGATGGAGTTTATCAACGATGCCTGGTTGAGAGACTGCCGAACAAACCCCTGAAACCTCAGGAACCCAGACAACTGGAGAAGGCCTATTGCTAGGGCTGATAGGACTGTCAAAAAAAAAAAAAAAAAAAAAAAAAAAAAAAAAAAAATTCAGATTTCAAATATTCATTAAATTTAAAACAAAAATCCACATTCGAATGCAAAAAAAAAATGCATTTAAATTTTTGGTGTGTGTCAGGCTGGCTTATCAGTGGTGCACAAAATGTGATGACGTGTAAGTGTTGTTGCTTCTTAATGTTTTTGTTAACCTATTCAGTTATACCCACTAGATGTGGCGCTGCTGGTTGTTCATTCAAAATATTGTGGAAAAAGAGAATATCAATGCGGACAAGATCTTTATGTCAAAACTGAAACCAAGCTGTTCACACAGACTGCATATTGTTCAATAGGGACATCTATTACCATTGCACTCGCATCTTGCACAAAAGAGCCTCATGTTTAGAAAGCCATGTAAAATTAATGTAAGTTCAACTTTTAAAAAACATATCTCGAGACTTCATAGCGTTTTTTTTTTTTTTTTTTTCCTTCGGGAGATATACAACAAATCAGCATCAACACAACAACAGGAATGGCAGTGTTGAATATCCAGGTTACCCATCCACCCCAAAGACTTTTGTGCCAGTTAAACAAAGAGTCGTTTCTCTCTGGATCTGGGATGGACTCCTTCATGTGGGTTATTATGATTGTGATGTTGTCTGAATTATCTGGAATGTAAAAACATGAAGATACTCCCAACATTTTAGAAACCCCCCTTTTCCCCAAGGTCAAAATGTCCAGCACCAGTCTATTTTGAATAACTGCTTCCCTCATTTTCTTCAATTCCTCTGTAATTAACCCTAGCACAAGAGCACTGTCATTTTCTATTGACAAAACCTGCCATGCTAAACCACTAATTTTGTTCAAGGCAGTGGTAGTCCCTACTCCGGTGAAGAAACCTGCCAAGGACCAGCCTAAGTTTTCCCCTGGAGTTGTCCATGGACTGATTGTCTTATACCTGTTGTATTGATCAGGCATAGCATGTGTATCTCATTTCTTTCTACTCTGTGTCCTTTCACTTGTATCACTACACTTCCATACCAGTGGTGTATAAAGTACCTGAAAGCCATACTCAAGTCAGAGTACAGATATCTTACCAGAAACTGACTTGTTGAAGTCACCGTTTAGAATATTACTTGAGTGAAAGTCTTAAAGTATGTGATATTTATTGTACTGAAGTACGAAAAGTATTTTTTTAAATCTTAAACATACTTAAGTATTGAAAGTAAAAGTACAAGTAAATACAAAATGGAAAAGAAGCAAATAAATATAGGCCCTATAAAAAAATAAAAAATAAAAATAGTAGAGTAGCAAGGTTGTGTGCAGTTGTAGCACTTTTCTTCCATTCTGTATTTTTGGGTAAGAATAAGAAGCACTTCATCTGGTACTTAGTGTCTTTCATTCCAACATAAGAAATAATTTCTGGAATCTGCATCTGAAATTAGCATTTAGATGTATTTACACAGTTTAATGTATCTCAGAGGGGTACATTACAAATCTTACAGATGCATAAGAAAAATGTGAAATAATAGTAGACATGTGAAATTAAGACCGCCAGTAGGTGGCAGCAAGTGACTGTTAATGAGTGAGTCATTGAGATTTAACAGACTCATTCAAATGCCTGTTTCATTCAGAAACAAAGCATTTGATTGTGTTAATGTGTGAATCACTGAATCATATTCAACTGATTTGTTCAAAAAGCTGATTCATTCAATAAGTAAACACCGTCCATTGCTCAGAGGCAGTGCTGTGATCCTTGTTTGGAACCATTTTTGTTGGCAAACTTGAGCAAAAACAAGCAATATTATTAAAATGTGTAAAGTGTAAGTCACTTATTGCTTTACTGAACATGTATAAAATGATTTTGATGTGTTCATGCTGATACCTGCAGAAAAAAAATGGTACTCTTTGTGTGATATACATTAAGTTAACTATATTAAATTATACAAATAAAAACAAGCATACAAAAGTATTTTTGCCGTCTACAATTTAGAATGCCTGGAATTTAGAGTTTTAATAGATTAATATATCACGTGCGTGCACTCTATGTGATTTGGTGATATACTTTATAATGTCAGATCGCACATCAAAACAAAACTTACCATATTATCGCAGACGATGCTGTATCGCACACCCCAGACTCGACTTTAGTGGGAAATGAATCATCCGCGGTTGTGTGCACACTTGTTTGCACATGAGCAGGAGTCCAACTTGCAAACGCCAGACCACTGATTCGTCAAACCCATCTTCCTGCAGTCCGTGTTTTTCTGACTTCTGACTATATTGTAGTAAGTAACAAATATGCTTCAGAGAAATGTATTGGAGTAAAAGTATACATTTTAATCAGGAAATATAGTGGAGTAAAAGTAAAAGTTGGCAGAAATAAACAAGTACAGATACTCCCAAAAATACTTAAGTACTGTAACAAAGTATTATTACTTTGTTACATTACACCACTGTTCCATACCAATACTGTGGTTTCTGTATAAGTAATATAATTTGAATATTGCTAATCTTTCTTTTAAAAAACGTTTATTTAATGCATGGATTGCTTCTAACAGCACTGCATGAGCTAGCGGCGCCCCCTCGTGGCTATTTGGGAAACCTTTAGCATCTCAGCCAGTGTCCAAAATTAACATGCATTTGAAAATACATGACAGCTATCTTCCCAACTTTGTAACAAGAAGTGTTTATAATACTATTGTAAAGAAAAGAGACGGTTTTAGGTCTCACAGCTTTTTCTGCCAAAATTAAAGCTCAATAGTAAAGCAAATAAATAATATATATATATATATATATATATACGTATATACACAAAAATATATAAATAAATAAATATATAAAAACATATATACATGCATCTCAGTAAATTAGAATGTCATGGAAAAGTTCATTTATTTCAGTAATTCAACGCAAGTTGTGAAATTCATGTATTAAATAAATTAAAGTCTTTGGTTCTTTTAATTGTGATGATTTTGGCTCACATTTAACAAAAACCCACATTGTCATACAACAATTGGACTGCGCAGCGCAAACAAAGACAAAACCTAGATATTTTAGGCAATATAGAAATCCTGGCCAGGATGTGCCCTGGGAAAATGGCACGTTTGGTCACCCTAGTTTTGGGTGTAACGTGCAATAAACCAATCAGAGTGTCATCTCCCATTCCCTTTAAGAGGCAGTTGGCTCATGCCATGGCGGATTTCCTATTTACATGTTGGAATTGGCAAGTGCAAAGACAGAAGGCATCTCCGAGATGAAACGGAGCTGCTCGTGCACATGCAAATAGGTAGCCTAATTCTGATGCATGCGATGACTATCCATTATGACATCTAGGCATTTTTATATTCATGTAGCCTACACAATTATAATTTTTTACATTTTAATCTTTTATTGTTTCATATTTAAAGAATGTTTGTGTGCTGCTGCGCGTCTCTGTGTGTAATAAGCAAAGCCTTCACAGAATTGTGAAGAGGATGTATGCAAAGTCTTCAGGAAGCAGAAGATAAGGAAAGCCAAAGGCCCAGATGGTGTCTCTCCAGCCTGCCTCAAAGCCTGTGCTGTCCAGCTATCATCAAGTTCAAGTTCAAGTTGAGCTTTATTGTCATTCCGGATGTGTGGACATACAGTGGAACAAAATGTCGTGCCTCACAGGACCACATGCTGCATAAATAAAGACATACAACAATGAAGTAAAACAGTAAAACCTATATACAACTAACCTACTGTCAGATTTTGACTATAAATATACTATATATAAAAGTTTACCTATACATAAGCTAAAAAATACAGACTATACAAATGCTTCACATAATACTATACCTATACACAACTAACCTACTGACAGATTTTGACTTTAAATACTATATATAAATGTCTACCTATACATAAACTAAAGAAACAAAATACAAACTATACAGATGCTACACATAAACACTGTACCTATACACAACTAACCTACTGACAGATTTTGAATATGAATATACTATATATAAATGTTTTCCTATACATATACTGAAAAATAAAATAAAAATATAGACTATACGAATGCTTCACATAATAATGTACATGTGCAAAGAGAAACATCGTAAGTCAAGCAGCAGTCTGGGGAACAGTGCAAGATGATTTGTAGTGCACAAGCATGTAAACACATATTTGAGTCTTATGTGGGATTATGTACACACAGCAGTGAGTGCAAAAAGTGTTTAGTGCATATAGAGTAGATTTGCAAAAAAAAAAAATTCAGACAGTTTTTCTGTGATGTGGTCAGGTTGGGGGGTGTTTGGGGCGTGTAGGAGGGGAGATGGTCCATGTTTCAGGAGGTAGAGGGTTTGTGTGGTGGTTTCAGAGGAGGGCGGGGTAATTTGAGTTCAGGGCTCGCACAGCCTGGGGAAAAGGCTGTTGAGCAGTCTGGCGGAGCAGGTTCTGATGCTCCGGTACCGTCTTCCTGATGGTAGGAGCTGGAATAGACTGTGGGAGGGATGGGTGGTGTCCTTCATGATACTGTTGGTTTTGCTGGAGCATTGTGTAAGGAAAATGTCCGGGATGGAGGGGAGAGGGGCTCCTATTATCTTTGCAGCTGTGTTCACTGTCTGCTGGCTGCTGCACTACAGTTCCCATACCAGACAGTGATGCAGCTGGTCAGCACGCTCTCTATGGTTCCTCTGTAGAATGTGGTGAGGATGGGTGGAGGGAGACTTGCTCTTTTCAGCCAGTGGAGAAAGTGTAAGCGCTGTTGTGCCTTCTTTGAGAGTGACATGGTGTTGGTGGTCCAGGTGAGATCCTCTGTGATGTACACCCCCAGGAATTTAGTGCTGCAGACTCCATCACAACCTCCTTTGTCTTCTCCACATTGAGGGACAGGTTGTTAGTGCCACACCATTCAGCCAGCTGTAGTGCATTTCATCGCTGTTGCTGATGAGACCTACCACCATTGTGTCATCCGCAAATAAGATGATGTGGTTGGAGCTGAACTTGGCAGTGCAGTCGTGGGTCAACAGCGTGAATAGCAGCGGGCTGAGCACACAGCCTTGTGGGGCACCTGTGCTCAGTGTGGTAGTGCCCGAGGTGTTGTGGCTGACACAGACTGAGGTCTTCAAGTTAGAAAGTCCAGGATCAAATTACAGAGGGAATTGTTAAGGCCCAGCAGGTTTAGTTTATTAATGAGCTGTTGTGGGATTTTTGTGTTGAATGCTGAACTGAAGTTAATGAACAGCATTCTGACATAGGAGTCTTTATTTTCTAGGCGGGTAAGAGCCAGGTGGAGGGTGAAGGAAATTGCATAGTCTGTAGAGCGGTTTGGACGGTATGCAAACTGGAGCAGATTGAGTGTGTTGGGGAGGCTGGTTTTCATGTTGTGCATGACTAACCTCTCAAAGCACTTCATCATGATTGGAGTCAGCAGTATGGGACGGTAGTCATTTAGACAGGACACAGGTGATTTTTTTGGTACCAGTATGATGGTTGTGGATTTGCGACATGTGGGGACGACTGCCTGGCTCAGCGAGGTGTTGAAGATATCTGTCATCTGTGCAGCACAGTCTTTCAGTACACAGGCAGGTATGTCGTCAGGACCCACAGCCTTAATCCTAGATAGGGTCTTCCTTACATTGGCTGGAGACAGACAGAGCACCTGGTCGTTGGAAGGTATGGGAAATTTTTGTGCAGGTGTGTCATTCTGCATTTCAAACTGTGAATAAAAGTGGTTGAGTGCATCCGGGAGGGATGTGTCGTCATCACAGGCCTGTGGTGGGGGCTTGTAGTCTGTGATAGTCTGAATGGCTTGCCACAGGCTCTGTGTGTCTCTGCTGTCTGTGATGTGATTGTTGATTTTTTGAGCATATGACCCTTTTGCATTTTTGATGCCACAGAAAGATTGGCTCTTGCTGTTTTGAGGGCTGCTTTATCTCCTGATCTGAATGCTTCATCTCTGGTCTTTAGCAGCCCACAAACCTCTGCTGTCATCCACGGTTTCTGGTTTGCACGTGTGGTGATGGTCTTGGTGACTGTAACATCATCAATGCACTTTTTGATGTAAAGAAAGTGAAAGTGGCGTGACATACAGCCAAGTATGGTGACTCATACTTAGATTTAACCCATCCAAAGTGCACACACACAGCAGTGAACACACACACATCGTAAACACACCCAGAGCAGTGGGCAGCCATTTATGCTGCGGCGCCCGGGGAGCAGTTGGGGGTTCAGTGCCTTGCTCTCCTCAGTCATGTTATTGCCGGCGTGAGACCCTAACCCACAAGCTTAGGGTTAGGAGTCAAACTCTCTAAACATTAGGCCATGACTTCCCCATCACGGCCTTGTACGCATTCTTTTCTGTTGTGTAAATATAGTCCAGTGTGTTTTTTCCCCTTGTTGCAAAGTTCACATGTTGGTAGAACTTTGGCAAAACTGTCTTTAAGTTTGCGTGGTTGAAGTCACCGGTTATTATGAAAAAGCTTTTGAGGTTATTTGTTTGTTGTTTGCTGTACAGCTCGCAAAGCGCGTCCTTCGCGTTAGCACACGGGGGGATGTAAACTACGACAATAACAATGCCCGTGAACTCTCACGGCAGATAGAACTGTCGACACTTCACAAACATAGACTCCACCAGCGATGAACAGTGTTTTGTCACTACCACAGCACTACCACAGAGTTCAAGATGGCGCTGCCGAGTCCGGTCACCGTCCAGGTCACTCCGCTTAGATTGTGTTTTTATTTATTTTTTTACCTATTTTTGCTTTCTCTTTTTACACACATAACCTCTGCACTGATCACTTACGACAAAGGAACACTTTTGGACATTGGACACCGCTTCACTGACCTGTTTCAGTACACTTTATCCCTCAACCTATCGTGGCCATCTGAGATTCTCCAGAACGCAGAGATGAACAATGGCCACCTGAATAACCACCCAAGGCGACGGATCAAGAAACACCACGGGAAACGTGCTGGGATCCGCAACAGAATGAGAAAAAGAGCTCACAGTCCTCCTCTACAAAGCATTCTGCTCGCCAATGTCCAGTCTCTGGAGAATAAGATGGACGATCTCAGAGCCAGGATAAGTTTCCAACGGGACATTAGGGACTGTAACATCCTTTGTTTGTCTGAAACATGGCTCACACCTTCGGTCCTGGATGCTGCTATAACGCCGTCTGTAAACTTCTCTTTTTTCACGGATGGACAGAACAGCCGAGGCCGGTAAATCCAAAGGTGGTGGAGTGTGTTTCATGATTAACAAGAAATGGTGTGACCCCAGGAATATCCCCACTCTGTCATGCTCCTCCTCGCCTCATCTGGAACATTTATCCATTATTTGCCGCCCATTCTATCTCCCCCGGGAGTTTTCATCGATCATTGTTACTGCTGTTTACATCCCACCACAAGCTGAAACGGACTTGGCTTTGTCTGAGCTTCACGATGCGCTCAGCGGCAACATCAGTAAGCATCCTGACGCTGCTATTATCATCGCTGGGGACTTTAACAAAGCCAACCTCAGGCAAGTTATGCCTAATTTTTATCAACATGTATCCTGTCCAACCAGAGGACTGAATACACTGGATCATTGCTACACTCAGTTAAAGCATGCCTACAAAGCTCGCTCACTACCAGCTTTTGACAAATCGGACCATGCCGCCATTTTCCTCACACCGGAATATAAACAAAGGCTCGTTCAAGTTCCCCCGGTGCAGAGGGTGGTGACGCGATGGTCCGCCCACTGTGAAGCCATGCTGCAGGCAGCTCTTGATGACGTAGACTGGGACATGTTTCGGGCAAGTTCATCTGACTTCAGCGAATTCACGGGTGTAGCATTAAGCTTTGTAAACATGCTAGCCGAACAAGCTACGGATACAATAACTATAAGGACCTTCTCAAATCAGAAACCTTGGGTGAACAGAACAATCCATGCAGCAGTAAACAAATGCACTGCTGCTTACAACGCCGGTATTTTGTTGGGAAGCATGAGTGAGTACAAAGCATCGTGCTATGCTCTCTGATGCGCAGTAAGAGCCGCCAAACACAGATACAGGGAACGCATAGAGTCACATTTCCAGCTAAATGACTCCCGACGCATGTGGCAAGGACTAAGGACCATCTGTGCCTTTGGAAATAAATCCTCTGCAGAGGTGAGAGCAGATCCGTCACTGGCTGACAAGCTAAACACTTTCTACGGCCGCTTTGAAAGCAATCTAAGCAACGCGAGTCTGCCGTTCAACGCGTCAGGAAGCAGCAGTCAGAGCAGCGATAATCATGTGATCACCGTGTAAGAGGACGAGGTTCGGAGGGCTCTAAAACGAGTGAACGTCAGGAAAGAAGCCGGACTTGATGGGATTTCTGGCCGTATTCTGCAGTACTGCGCTGATCATCTCACTGGTTTGTTTACATCCATTTTTAATGAGTCTCTTGCTACATCGTCGGTTCCCACCTCCTTCAAAAAATCTGTCATCATCCCTGTGCCTAAGAACAATAAACCCTCTTGTCTGAATGACTATCGTCCAGTTGCCCTCACATCAATAGTCATGAAGGTCTTCGAGGGACTGGTTAAAAACGTCATCTGCTCCTCCATCCCGGATACTTTGGACCCTCATCAGTTTGCCTATCGCCCCAACAGATCCACTGATGATGCCATCTCTCACATCCTGCACTCTTCTCTCACACACATTGACAGCAATAACAGGAACTATGTAAGGCTGCTATTTATCAGTCATGTGTGTAGAGAGAGTAGAGCAGGGACTCAGGACAACATCTGTTATCAAATTTGCTGATGATACTGTGGTTCTGAGCCTCATTCACAACAATAATGAGACCACATACTTGGATAAGGTAGAGAAATTAACATCATGGTGACAGGACAATTGTCTCTCTCTGAATGTGAGCAAAACTAAAGAGCTGATTGTTGACTTAAGGAAGAGACAGCAGCAGCCATATACTCCTCTTATGATCAGCGGGACCCCTGTGGAGAGGGTGAGCAGCTTCAAGTACCTCGGTGTAAACATCTCAGAGGACCTGACTTGGACTACCCACATTCAAACACAGGTTAATAAAGCCAGGCAAAGACTGTACCATCTGCGACAGCTGAGGAAATTCAGGGTTTCACCAGCAATCCTGAAAACGTTCTATTCAGGGGCCATAGAAAGCGTATTGACTCAGTGTATCTCAGTGTGGTATGGGAACAACTCCAGTCAAAACTGCAAAGCTCTGCAGAGAGTTGTGCGCTTAACTGAGCACATCTCAGGGTCTGCTCTCCCCCCTCTGCAGGACATCTACCTCAAACGCTGCAAAAGCAGAGCTGTTAAAATCATCAAGGACTCAATCCACCCCAGTAACCATCTTTTCACTTTGCTGCCATCTGGTAAGTGCTTCCGTAGTCTGATGATGTTGTCTCAAACCCAGCCTCTTAACATCTTCATGTCTCCACTTAATATTCACTTTATCAGTAAGATATTCATCATTCACTACCTCACATTGACATACTGAAAGTGTCAACCTGTTTGCACATTTGCCTCTTGTACATTCCTGTGTATCTTAATATTTAATAATATCAGTCAATATGGGATTGCACTACATCCTCCAACATCTGGACAAACCAGGGACTTATGCAAGGATCTTGTTTGTGGACTCCAGCTCCGCTTTCAACACCATCATCCCAGACACCTTTCAGAATAAACTCACACAGCTCTCCATCTGTCAGTGGATCACCAGCTTCCTGACAGACAGGCAGCAGCTAGTGAGGCTGGGAAAACTCACATCCAACACCCGCATCATCAGCACTGGAGATCCTCAGGGCTGCGTTCTCTCCCCGTTGCTCTTCTCACTGTACACAAATGACTGCACCTCTAAAGACCCCTCGGTCAAGCTCCTGAAGTTTGCAGATGACACCACAGTCATCGGACTCATTCAGGACGGTGACGAATCTGCTTACAGACAAGAGGTTGAGCAGCTGGCTGTCTGGTGCAGTCACAACAACCTGGAGCTGAACACACTCAAAAGTGTGGAGATGATCATGGACTTCAGGAGAAACTCCCCTGCTCTCCCCCCACTGACCATCATGAACAGCACTGTAACTGCAGTGGAGTCATTCAGGTTCCTAGGCACAACCATCTCTCAGGACCTGAAGTGGGACATTTACATTGACTCCATTGTGAAAAAGGCCCAGCAGAGGTTGTACTTCCTTCGTCAGCTGAAAAAGTTCAACCTGCCACAGGCACAGATGACACAGTTTTACTCAGCTATTATTGAGTCAGTTCTGTGCTCTTCTATAACTGTCTGGTTTGGGTCAGCCAGCAAATCAGATTTAATTTTAAGACTGCAACAGATTGTTAGGACAGCAGAAAGGATCATTGGTGTGCACCTGCCCAGTCTTCAGGACTTGTACAACTCCAGAGTGAAGAAACGGGCAGGTAACAACATCAAAGACTCCTCTCAACCCGGACACAACCTGTTTGCACTTCTCCCCTCAGGCAGACGCTACAGATCTCTGTGCACTAGAACATCTAGGCATAAAAACAGTTTTTTTACCCCATGCCATCTCCAGCTTAAACAGCTACCATATGAATCATTACCTGTGTTCTGTGATTCTTTTCCATAAATCATTCTACATCTTTTATTATTGCCTTTCTCAAGTATTATGTAAATACATATGCATATCTCTTTATTTATACAGTTCTATATAGAGTAAAAATGCACAAACCTGTACATAAATCAATCCACTGTTCCAGATTCATACACATTATTCATTGCTTAGTCTTACTAATTTAATTTTATTTTTAATGAATTTTTTATTTTTCTGTTTTTTTCTGTTCTCATGTCAGATGTGTATGTATGCATGTATGTATGTATGTATGTACCAGGAGCACCTTAAAAAAAAAAAAAATGCAACAAATTCCTTGTGTTTGCGCACACCTGGCGAATAAAGCTAATTCTTATTTTGAAGTAAACGCCTGTTGTGGACCTGCCCAGAGGTGCATTTTCTACTAACACACATGTCCTAAAAGGCTGAAAACCCTTGGTGTACCATAAGGCAAGTCTTCGCTATGGTTTGAGAATTAGAGGGTCATCATAGATAAATCGGAACTGACATTACTCTATAGGACTCCCTATTCTTGCTTATTGTGTCATGTAGTAGGAAACATGGCTCCTGTTGGTTTTCTTCTCTGTTGTTGTGGCTTCACCCAAGGCTTCCTCTGCAGCTGAACTTTCCATGCCCTACAATCACTGCGTACATGACCCTCCTGCCCACAGTAATAACAAACTATTCCTGGGCTTCTTTGTTGAGTCAAGTGTGGTTTCCCCTTCCAATGTTCTTAGCAGAACTGCCCTGTAATCTGCACCAGTAAAATGAGCATATTTTATATGCGTTTGCAGAATAGTCACAAATTTACGGGTTCTGAGGAGAAGGCAAAATTGCATTTTGATTCCATGCAAGGGCGGCGTTGCCATATGGCAGGGTATGGCAGTTACCATACCCTAGCCCAGTCAGGTGTGCCATGAAAAATTATCCAAACTTCATATCTCTATTATAATTTGTTATTATTATTTTAAATCAGAGGGTTTTACAAATATTTAACCAATGATAAGTATTACAAAGTGCTTGTCACTAAAGCTCGTAACACCATTGGATCCTCAAGCTCTCAGCGAAACCTCGTAACTGTTGTCATTGTGTGATGACGTCATCACATAATCACGACTCAAAATTGTCACTGCATCAAATCTCAGCAAAAAATATATTTTATATGTTAATTTAAATTTGTTCGTAAAATAATATAAATGCATAAAATAATAATATTAAAATATACTTAACTGTATTAATATATTATATTAATGTATTACTATTCATATAATATATAACTGTATTTTTAAATACAATACTGAACTTTTGAACAATTACAATTTAAGTTTTTTTTTTGTATTATTATTATTAGCTAGTAAACTAGTAAAACTTTCTGAATAATTATAGTTTTAAGCAGCATATAAGTAGTTTGTTAGTATGCTACACTGTCTGTAAAAAATAGTCTACTATATGACTAATAGTCTTTTTATCGTTTAAGTCACTTATCAAAAGTTGCTAAAAGCTGCCAAAAAAAAAAAAAAAAAAAAAACGCTTAATTTGTTGCTGGGTGCTTTTGGAAGAAAAAGTTGCTAGGGTAATCTGAAAAGTCGCTAAATCTAGCAACAAAATTGCTAAATTGTCAACACTGGATTTGTCGCACCACATCCACAGCAGAACATCACTGGGTTTTATTTGCTTTTGTCAAATTGCACTGCTCGCATCTGTGTAAATGCTTAGAGCAGAACCATGCATCTTTCATTTATATTTCTACATGACTCCCTGCAATACGACTCTGATTCATCAATCCCGCATCTAGTGGTCTGTTATTGATACAACCACAACTGCTACAACTGATAACGGAGCACTCAAGCGGGTACTGCGAGTCATGTTGACGTAATTAAAATATCAAATTAATATTTTGCGCACAATTATTTACTTATTAGGCAAGTGGCCACATAACAAGTGGGAAAATTATACAGTGTAGTCTTTATCACCCTGCAGAGGTTTAATTTGCAAAATAATCTGCTGACTGTACACTGTCCCTCAGTTTGGGAACCACTGGAGTCAACGTTTTGTGCTCTATTAATTTGATCTGTTACGATGCTTTTGTACGATGTGTCTGATAACTAATGTCAGTGTAGTACGGCGTTGCACACAGAGGACAAAAACATTCAGCCTCAACTCTTTATCGTCATTTGTTTTAAAAATTTGCAAAGCGTACCAAATTGAACAAAACTACAGTGGTGTGAAACATTGTTGGCCCCCTTCCTGATTTCTTATTTTTTTGCATGTTTGTCACACTTTAATGTTTCAGATCAAACAAATTTAAATATGAAAGTCGTGACATTTGTCAAGTATGGTAACCCATACTCGAAATTGGTGCTCTGCATTTAACCCATCCAAGTGCACACACACAGCAGTGAGAAGTGAACACACACCCGGAGCAGTGGGCAGCTATATATCCAGCGCCCAGGGAGCAACTGGGGGTTCAGTGCCTTGCTCAAGGGCACTTCAGCCATGGGTATTGAGGGAGGAAGAGAGCGCTGTTCATTCACTCCCTCCCACCTACAACTCCTGCCAGCACCGAGACTCGAACCTGCAACCTTCTGGTTACAAGTCCAAATCTCTAACCATTAGGCCACAGCTGCCCCTATATTAGTCAAAGATATCACAAATGAAAACAACATGCAGTTTTTAAACAAAGGTTTTTATTATTAAGGGAAAACAAAATCCAAAACTATGTGGCCGTGTGTTTGTTTTTCTTCAGCCATTCAGAGGTGGACTTGCTGGTGTGTTTTGGATCATTGTCCTGCTGCAGAACCCAAGTTTGCTTCAGCTTGAGGTCATGAACAGATGGCCAGACATTCTCCTTCAGGATTTTTTGGTAATCAGCAGAATTCATGGTTCCATTTATTACAGCAAGTCTTCCAGGTCCTGAAGCAGCAAAACAGCCCCAGACCATCACACTACCACCACCATATTTTACTGTTGGTATGATGTTCTTTTTCTGAAATACGGTGTTACTTTTACACCAGACGTAATGGGACACACACCTTCCAAAGTTCTACTTTTGTCTCGTCAGTCCACAGAGTATTTTCCCAAAAGTCTTGGAGATCATCAAGATGTTTTCTGGCAAAACTGAGACAAACCTTTATGTTCTTTTTGCTCAGCAGTGGTTTTCATCTTGGAACTCTGCCATGCAGACCATTTTTGCCAAGTCTCTTTCTTATGGTGGAGTCATGAACACTGACCTTAACTTAGGCAAGTAAGGCCTGCAGTTCTTTGGATGTTGTTGTGGGGTCTTTTGTGACCTCTTGGATGAGTCATCGCTGTGCTCTTGGGGTAATATTGGTCAGCCGGCCACTCCTGGGAAGGTTCTCCACTGTCTGTTTTGCCATTTGTGAATAATGACTCTCACTGTGATTCGCTGGAGTCCCAAAGATTTAGAAATGGCTTTATAACCTTTTCCAGACTGATAGATCTCAATTACTTTATTTCTCATTTGTTTCTGAATTTCTTTGGATCTCGGCATGATGTCTAGCTTTTGAGAATCTTTTGGTCTACTTCACTTTGTCAGGCAGGTCCTATTTAAGAGATTTCTTGATTATGAACAGGTGTGGCAGTAATCAGGCCTGGGTGTGGCTAGAGAAATTGAACTCAGGTGTGATAAACCACACTTTTAACAGGGGGGCAAACACTTCTTCACACAGGACTGTAAGAAAACAAAACAAATGATAATGGGATGAAATCTACAATTACAATACACTCTGGATGTATAGACTTAAAAACATTTTTTGCATACATTTTTGAGGCAGTATCAGACAGATTTGATCCTGTGTGTGAAAATCAAATGGTGTTATCTGTGTGTCTGTATTTAGCTGTGGCTATGTGTAAGTGTAATCATGCTCCAAACAAAGACAAGGAAGTTTTACAATTGTGATGCAAATTTAGTCCTGTAGTAACTGGGAGCCAGACTGAGAATGTGAGTATGAGGTGTGATCTGGCTCAAAATGTTTCAATACCAATGTTTTTTATTAAGGGGGCATGATGAAATGCAAAGTTCAGAGGTATTGGATCCTGTTGTGAGGAAAGCATTTTCATTGTTAAGACAGTTGTGAATCACACTGTGGCCACATGGCAATTATATGCTCCTGTACATGGCTTGACTGTAGCTTTATGTAAAATAGCAGAGTGTACCACTCAGGAGACAAACAAACTCAACACAGACACACATTCAACTTGAAATTTCCATAAAACTCCAGTATTACAGTTATTCCAATTTCAAACAAGATACATGGTGTAGAATGCATGTAGCATTTACAACCTTAAACCTAAGTGTTTCACACACTTACCGTAAAGCAATCATGTATTTTAAAAGAATAAACTCAAATAGTCTTTGTGCACATGTAGTTACACAAACAACTATAATGTCATCTATGTGCACCATGTGTTTAGCACAATTACACATTTGAAAATACAAACAGGATTATTGAAATTTGAATGTTTCCATATTAAACTCATTGCTATTAGGCTGCTAACCCACTAGCAAGTGACGTCAGTAGCTGGAGGCCTTGCATGAACAACTCACTAAGAGTTTTACCTGCAAATGAGCATTGATACCTACCTTTAGAAAGTGCTTTCTTTACACCATGCGTTCTGGTCCACGACTCAGTGCTATTACAGTGCTGCAACACCTTAAGAACTGAAATCGGCACACTTTTTTGAGCAGTGGCACATGCTTCCTCTGAACTGAAAGTTCTAGAATCATCACAGCAAGTCACCTCTTCCAAGAAGTGAACATGCTTTTTAGCCCCATTGCTGTCAAGTGTTTTGGGAGACATGAACTCTTGTGCATTTAGCTTAGCCTTAAGATCTGCAATGGTGCCCATATGATTTTTAAATTTTTACTCAGAGCTAACTGTTCAGCAAGTAATTTATCTAGCTGTGATTGAAGATCATGAATCTTTGCCTCTGACTTTTGTATTTCTGCATTTTTAGAATGCAGTTCTTTACAATTAGCATCTATACTTGAAGATAGATGTGACATCAAATCACGTAGCCGAGTACAGCTTATGAAGTTTAAAGCCTCAATTATTTCGCCATGTTTTGATTTCTTTTGATGTTTACCAATTATGTCCCACCAATTGAACATTTTATCATCTGAAGATCTAGTATCTATATATTCTTTCTTGAGTTTGCACAAGGTAGGCTCAAGTTTTTTGCTCCATAAAGCAAACAATGCTTCACTTTCTTTATAAGTTTTCCCTTCCATCCCTGAGGAGATAATCTGAATGTTGTTGGATTGTACAGAAATGGGACTACTGAAGCTACTTTCAACCTTCTAATTACTATATCATGCAAAATGGAGAATGAAAATATACTTACCAAGTCCGCAATCAGCAGGCCAGCTTTAATCCATTCATAAGATCAACTATGAAAAAATCCTCATTCTGATGATCAACCAAAGTAAATCTCAGAAAACTCACTGCAAGGGATCCCGGGTTTCGGCACCATCTGTAAGGGTGGTTTCCCTACAATGGTTCAGGCTGTAGGATTGCCGAAGGACTAAAGAAACGTTATCAGCACGATGGTATAAAACTGTACATTTCTAGTCTGTTACCACCCACTGCCACTTATACCAACGACGGAAATAAGCGCAGTTACAATAGCTTAATATGTGGGAGAGCGTTGCTATTAAGTGACTATATTGTATTGCAATAGGTAGCACTTCAAAGTTAATATTGAATCAAGACTAGTTAACACATAATTAATAACTGAAATGATTTAATAACAATATTTTGTTTTGGTAACACTTGAATTGGATACAAAATAGATGAAGGATGGTAAAACATAAACAGTTAATTGTACCCAGCATGTATGTAAAATATTACCTGAGAGAGAAAGAGAGAGGGGAAGATGGAGAGAGGGCAGAGGGCAGAGCCCTGAGAATAAAGCTCCAGCAAAGGAAAGAGTCAGCAAAGAAAAGCCAGCAGAGAAAAAAGAGAGTGAGCAACATTTACAGTCTTCTTTTATCCCTTCCTTGACCATGTGACTGAAACCCAAATGTGAGACATTCAAACTGACCAATCAGCAGACTAAATCAACACACACTGTGCAAAAGGTGTGACAATTAGCAGACCCCCGATGCATAAACATGTTGGCCTACAGGCCTTGATCGATATCAGCAATTCTGTGCCTTCAGGAATGCCAAATGGCCCTTTTGTTACTCAAGATAGTTTGGGACAGGAAAACAGAAGTCTTTGATAATTTTTGGCCCTACAGGACCATGTAGTTTTGGATTTTGTTTTCCCTTAATAATAAAAACCTTCATTTAAAAATGGCATGTTGTGTTTACTTGTGTTATCTTTGAATAATATTTACGTTTGTTTGATGATCTGAAACATTAAAGTGTGAAAAACATGCAAAAAAATAAGAAATCAGGAAGAGGGCTAACACTTTTTCACACCACTGTATATAAATGCAAAGTTTGAATACATGACTATATAACGGTATCCACGCTATAGTACAATCCATATCATTGAACAACATAATACCAGGAGTGTTGGGGAAAGATACTTTTAAAAATAATGCATTACAATATTGCGTTATTCCCTAAAAAATAACTAATTACATTACTTAGTTACTTTTTTATGGAAAGTAATGCGCTACATTACTCTTGTGTTACTTTCGCGTTACTTTTTAAATATGAGCAGGGCTTGATCGTTTTTAATGCACATTCACATTTAGTCTAGAACTACAGTAACATCATGTTCACACAGCACACACAACGCGTCTGTACTTCCGATTTCTCCCAATATGGGAACAGGAGACTTGTCAGTCAATAAACGGGAAAACAAAATAACTGGCATTACTTTTTTTTGAAAAAGTAACATATATTTTCTTGTATATTAAAAAGTAATGTGTTACTTTACTAGTTACTTGAAAAAAAAAGTAATCTGATTGCGTTACATGTAATGTGTTACCCCCAAACACTGAATACCAGTAGTCACTTGCATACCGGTATAGCGCCCACCCCTAGTGATCAGTACTGCATTTCCAACCACTCCACGTTAAGCGCTGCACGTTAGCTATCCGTTAGCATGTAATTTAATGTACAAATGTTCAATTTGTGTGAAGCTGCTTTGCAAAAGTGTAGCATGAAATGTGCTACACAAATAAATGAATTGAATTGCAAACAATAGAATTAATTTATTGAATTTATTGAATAAATGAATTTATTTATTTATTTTGGCACTATATACATTCATTGTGAATTATGAAAATTAAAAAGTACTTTTTTAGTACTTTAGTTTGTATTCATTTATTTATGGGTGGGGGAGTGGGGTTGAGTACCACCACTTCTTTTTTTTTCTACTACAAACATTGATTGTGTATCATATGCACACCAAACACATGCGTATCATATGCACGCCAAAGTAAATTTCTGTGCATTAATCGCATATCAAATAGGTACAGAAAATCCTGCTATATGCACTTTCATGAGACCGGATTCATTTTTATTTATTTTTTTTAAATGCCATATTTGTCACAGGTTCTCAGCAGCTCACAATTATTTGTTATACCATAAATGCAACAAAAAAACTTTTTAATAAAGTTAATGTAATGACCATTGTTTGATGATACCTGTCTTTATTTACTTTGATTTATGGAGTAATTTGGATTTCTTAAGCTGATAAATTAAAAGGATTTATGTTAAAATAACAGAGCAATTACATATATTTTTGCATCCATGCAAATGCATATGCAATATTTGTAACTTAAATAAGAAACAATAAAATAAATAAACAGGTATTTAACAATGTTACGGAGTAGTAACATTTGTACAGTCTTACAGTTTTAACCGGCCCTTTGATGGCAGCCATAATGTTGAAGTGGCCCTCAGTGAAAATGAGTTTGACATCCTGACATAGAGACTCCGTCACTTAGATATCACACTATAGAGACAGTGTAAGATTCTAGAATATCCTGTGCTCTTCTCTGTACCTCCTAAACGATGTGACTATTGAGTCATGGTCATAACCATGTTGTTTTGCTTAGATAGCGTCTATCTCCCTTTTTCCTCTACTAATGCTGAGTTTCACTTCCTATATTATCCATATATATTGTACCTCCAGACAATAAGCCTGTGTACATGATTGAACTGCACTCTTTGTGTCTGTCTTCCTTGGTATCTGGGTATACCTACTTTTCTGTGCTAGATCGCTCAACCAGAACAGATCTTCTCGAAATATTTGATCTCCAAATTCTTTATTCTAACAGCTGGGCCTTGTCCGTGAAATGGGGGGTTCTCCCTATGAACCAGGAAAAGAGAAAAGTGCGCTGGAGATCATTGAAAGACCTACAATAGGAGGGGGTAAGTGGATATTTCTTGAAGGAAATATGGCACTTACCCCTGTAGGTTCCTGGTGGGATTTCAGTTCCATTGTTGTGACACTTTGGTTGACAACAGTAGCTTTGGTTAGCTATTAAAGGCGAAAGATCAAATGAGTTTGGTAGATAAAATCTGAAATATGGTGAGAATGAAATTTACTACTTTGGCAGTTTAAACAACAGTAAGATAGAGTATTAGTAAGATATATTCCAGCAGAAAAACAAAGCTACAAACACAAACCACTCAGCAGCACTGCAAACAGTAAACAGGAGACAGGAACAGCTCCAACATGTTGACGTTCTAACATTTTAAAGTTTATGATTATAGTGTTGCTTTGTGGCAGCAAATACACATTTCTAATGTTGCTGCATCAGTAAAAGTAATATTTTGTCAGAGATTGTTACGTTTATCTATGTTTATCTACTGTCTGTAAATGAGTGCCATTGATTGTGTGACTCTTTATAGAATTGGTCAGAGGTTCTTCCACTGAAGCTAAAACTGCTGTTTGGATCATCAAGTTTAGTTCATGAGGCTCCAGTGCTGACATTTAATATGTAATCATTTATTAAATTAAAAAAGAATGCCAATTGTCAAAATGATTTTACTAGTGGTGTCAAACTTTTGTTTTATTTTATCATTTTTAATGGGTGTATATTATATAACTGAAGCTGTCATCAAATTTCTCCTGTTTTATTTATTTATTTTTTATTTTAAATTTTGTGCTTGTGTTCCATTTTATCATGCAGTTATGCATTCGTTTTAACAGAATGCACTGCAAAACAAAGAAAAAAAAAGGAAAGACAAAGTGTTTAGCATGAATGACAAATGCATTGTCATGTGTTCTTCATGTTGTTGAGCACCAGATGGCAGCACCATGATTTACTTTCTGAGTTATTGTTCATTCACTCATTTAAAGCGATAGTTCACCCAAAAATGAAAAATTGATGTTTATCTGCTTATCCCTAGGGCATCTAAGATGTAGGTGACTTTTTTTCTTCAGTCGAACACAAATTACGATTTTTAGCTTCAGGCATTGCAATCTCTGAGCAGTACAGTGCTTGACAATGGTCACAGAATCTATGAGAGAAAAAAAAAAAACATGCACAGAAAAATCCAAATTAAACCCTGCGGCTCGTGACGATACATTGATGTGTAAAGACACAAAAACACAATTCCCTAAAAGAAACAAAACATTAGAAATATAGTAGTTAACTGTTAGAACTCTTGTGAACGTGCTTCACAGCTGCCTGCATCATCTTCTTCTTGTAGCATTACCGTCACCTATCTCTCAAATGGACCATTAACACTCTGTCTACAATCTCAATTGGGGGTGTCAGTGGTCCATTGTCCCTTTAACCAAGGAGAAACAATTGAGGTAATAATTCAGGCTACTATTAATAGACAGTATGCTGCTGTTTGTAGTTGTTTGATTGCAAATTTTTCTAGATTAAATTATAAATTAAATTATATCTTATTATATACAAGATACAAAGACCAGTGAATATTCTGGTAAGCAACTTAGATAAGTAAAATAAATTGTAGGTTAAAAAAACAACAACAACAAGGCAGTGAGTATTCAACAATTAACTATGATTTGTCAGTAGTTTTTTTATATTTAAGTGCATTTAGAAAAGTATAAGATATAGAAATAGATTATTATAGTTTTATAAGTTCACTTTTTATCGCACTTTTCACAAAACACATTGTTTGAAAGCAGCTTCAAAAATAAATAAATAAATAAATAAAGTTTATACATTTAGGAGTAGTTTATCAGTGGTGGTGACTATGGCAAGGTGATGTACAGCATATGGCAGAAATGTAATGTAAAAATCATGCAGTTAGTTAATGACATGGTGGCGCGTCCACACGCAGCGGCTTCTCTCTGTCCCGACAGAACGGTGTTTTCGTGTTTTTTGTCTTGTGAGTCGCAGTGTTTTTGTACGTCGTCATCGCGTCTATCTGTCTTTAAGCGCTCATACAGTCGTGAGTTTCTGCTGGATGTCGGCAGAGCCGCATTTTTAGAGTTAAACTCCGCGCACAGCGGAACAGCTGCGGGCCCTCGGACTACTCAGGAGGCCTACATCATCACCGACCCCCACTACTGCATCTCGCCCACAGCGGAGGTGCCACAAGCGGCGTGAGAGGAAGCAGAAGAGGGGTAAGCGCGGAGGTATCCGGGCTAGGCTAACGGCTAACCCACACAAGCCATCTATCCCCACCATCGTACTGGCTAACGTACGCTCTTTGGACAATAAACTGGACGACATCCGATTACTACGTTCAACTCAGAGGACTGTAAGAGACTGTTGTGTGTTTGTATTCACGGAAACATGGCTCAGCGACAGCGTTCCGGACTGCGCCATTCAGCTCGACCAGCTGACGTGCTATCGAGCAGACAGAGTTCGCGTCGCGGGAGGAAAAACCCGCGGCGGCGGGCTTTGTGTTTACATCAATGACGCGTGGTGCCGCGATGCTGTTGTGATCTGCAAACACTGCTCACCCTGGTGGAGTTTATGATTATTAAGTGCCGGCCGTTCTATCTGCCGAGGGAATATACTGCCATACTGCTCGTTTCGGTTTACATTCCCCCAAACAACAACAACAGGAACGATGCACTAATTGAACTGTACCAGCACATCAGTGAGCAGCAGACAACACACCCCGATGCTTTTCTCATCATAGCTGGAGATTTCAACCATGCTGACTTAAAGAGTGTGTTTCCAAAAATACACCAACACATTAACTTTCCAACACGAGGTAATAACATTTTAGACTTTGTTTACACCACACAGAGAGGAGCTTACAAAGCCCTCCCCCTCCCCCACCTCGGTGCCTCAGACCACATCACTGTCATGCTAATGCCTGCATACAGACCGCTCGTTAAAGTCACTAAACCAGTTCAGAAACAGATTCAAGTGTGGCCAGAAGGGTCGTCTGACGCTCTTCAGGACTGCTTTGATACAACTGACTGGAATATGTTTAAGCAGGCTGCCACTTACAATAACTCCACTGACCTCCAGGAGTACTCGGAGACTGTCACTGCCTACATCACCAAGTGTATTGAGGACGTAACAGTCACAAAAACCATCACTGTCCGGGCTAACCAGAAGCCGTGGATGACAGGGGAGGTCTACAGACTCCTGAAGACGCGGAACGCTGCCTTCAGAGCTGGAGACAAGGGGGCCTGAGAACAGCCAGGGCCAACGTATCCCGCGGCATCAGACAGGCTAAGACACAGTACTCCAGGAGGATAGCCCATCGTTTCAGTGACAGCAGAGACACTCGGAGCCTGTGGCAGGGGATACAGACCATTACGGACTACAAGCCCCCACCGCGGACCTGTGACAGCAACATCTCCCTGCTGAACGAGCTGAACACCTTCTTCGCTCGCTTTGAGGCACAAAACAGCTCCACTGCACAGAAGACTCCACCTCCTCCCAGTGACCAGGTGATGATGCTGACCCCGGACAGCGTGAGGAGATCCTTCAGCAGGATCAATGCACGCAAAGCTCCGGGTCCTGACAACATTCCTGGGCGTGTACTGAGAGACTGTGCAGCAGAACTCACTGATGTCTTCACAGACATTTTCAACATCTCACTTAGTCAGGCTGTTGTTCCCACATGCTACAAAGCTACCACCATCATTCCAGTCCCGAAGAAGCCATCTCCACCCTGCTTCAATGACTACCGTCCTGTTGGCACTTACTCCCATCCTCATGAAGTGCTTCGAACGGCTAGTCATGCACCACATCAAGTCTGCCAACCCCCCCCCTCGCTGGACCCATTCCAGTTTGCATATCGGTCCAACCGGTCGACAGATGATGCCATCTCAACTACCCTCCACTCAGCACTCACACATCTAGAGAAAAAAGACTCATACGTCAGACTGCTGTTCATAGACTTCAGTTCAGCATTCAACACAATCATCCCTCAACAGCTCATTCACAAAATGGTCGAGCTGGGGCTCAACACTTCGCTGTGCAACTGGCTTTTGGACTTTCTGACTGGAAGACCTCAGGCAGTACGTGTCGGCAGCAACACATCCAGCACCATCACACTGAACACTGGGGCCCCCCAAGGATGTGTGCTGAGCCCCCTCCTCTTCACTCTGCTGACCCACAACTGGACACCGTCACACAACTCCAACCTCTTCATTAAGTTTGCGGATGACACGACTGTGGTGGGTCTCATTAGCAACAGAGATGAGGCAAACTACAGGAGAGAGGTGAGCCGCCTGGCCGGGTGGTGCAGTGACAACAATCTCTCTCTGAACGTGGAGAAGACGAAGGAGATTGTTGTTGACTTCAGGAGAGCGCACACTCAGCATGTTCCTCTGACCATCAACGGTGCAACTGTGGAGAGAGTGAGCAGCACCAAGTTCCTGGGTGTGCACATCACAGAGGACCTCTCCTGGACCGACAACACTGCAGCACTGGCCAAGAAAGCACAGCAGCATCTCTACTTCCTCCGCAAACTGAGGAGAGCCAGAGCCCCACCTCCCATCATGTACACCTTCTACAGAGGCACCATCGAGAGCATTCTGACAAGCTGCATCACTGTGTGGTATGGCGCCTGCAACGCGTCCTGCCGGAAGACTCAGCAATGCATAGTGAGAGCAGCTGAGAAGATCATTGGTGTCTCCTCTCCCCTCCCTCCAGGACATTTACGGAATCCATCTCACCCATAAAGCCCTCTGCATTGCAGGTGATCCCACTCACCCGTCACACAGCTTCTTCAGTCTGCTGCCATCAGGGAGGAGACTGCGAAGTCTCCAGGCCAGGACCAGCAAACTGAAGGACAGCTTCATCCATCAGGCTGTCAGGAAGCTGAACTCGCTCCCGAACTTGCTCCCCCGTCCCTCTTCTGCCCTAGGCACCACTGAACTATGACCCCCCCCCAGGTCCTTCCACCCCCCCCCCTCCCTCTAACATACGATGTCATGCACCAGTCACTTTGTGCAGCAGTGGTCTGCTCACTACCTCATTCACTCATTCACCATGGAACTGACATCATTCTACCACCTCATCAGTCAGTTTAATAAAATAACTGCTCTTGAGCCCTCTGTCACTTTGTCACTTTTAATCAGACTGAATAAGCTAATTTTTTTATGCACTAAAAATCTTTTTATCTGCACTGTTTGTTCACTGGTTTGCACTCTATCTGCCATGTGCCTTGCGCTGCTTTTATTTAAACATATTTTTTTTTTATGTCTTTTTTTACATTCCCTTATTGTATAGTTTTATCTTATATTTTATATTGGATCTAGATTTTAGGCTCTACTGTTATTGTTATCTGTATGCACCGGGGGTCTGAGAGTAACGCAATTTTAATTCTCTGTATGTATGTACTGTACATGTGGAAGAATTGACAATAAAGCAGACTTGACTTGACTTGACTTGACTTGACATGTATCCAAACAGAAGCAGTGAACACTGTTAACAGAAATGATTGTATGTTGTGACAAAACTATAGTAAAGTAAGGAAAATTTGGTAGCTATGTATATTGGTTCAGGGTTGGCATCATCTGAGGTCCTCTGAGGGGTTGGCATCATCTCTTCTCAGATGTTAGGTCATCTCAGATCTTCATAAGAGTTGGATCCAGACTGAAGCTGTGCAATCTCTAGTAACCTCGGGATGCCCATCCCATGGCAGAAACAGAAATGCAGATAGAGAATAATTTGTACAGCTGCTGTTCAAAACTTTTCAAGCAATGATTACTTGTGCACATTTGATCAGATATAACTGGAGTATAAGGTTATGAGATACATTATGTGAATGTTTGGCTAAAGAGATGTGTCTAGATTTAAAGTGTCTGAACCCTGAACACTATCAGGAAGGCTTTTCCAGAGTTTAGGAGACAAATATGAAAATGTGCTACCTCCTTTAGTGGACTTTGATATCCTAGGTACTACCAAAAATCCCAAATTTAAGGACCGTGATGGATTGTAGCGTGATAGAAGACTGATTAAGTACAAAGGAGCTAAACCATTTAGGGCCTTACAAATAAGTAGCAATATTTTGTAACTGATATGGAACTTCACAGATAGCCAGTGTAGAAATTGTAAAATTGGGGTAATATGATCATATTTTGGTGTGCGATATATATATATATATATATATATATATATATATATATATATATATATATATATATATATATATATATATATATATATATATATATATATTGTCTAAAAGAATATTGTAATTTTTGTACTAACAATATTCAATCCTAAATTATTAAGTATATTGCAAAAAAAAAAAAACACCCATGTGCACTACATGATGTTGGTTAAATTAGTTCACACTTTCACTCCTTGATTTAGTCTATTAAAATACATTTAGAATTCCCCAGAATTCAAGATAAAATAATTCCCCCTTATGACTGTCTTTTAAACTTATATCATCTGATAGAGAATATCAAATTCATTTTTTTTTTTTTCAAATATCAGCATGATTGCAAATGTGATATTGATTTTATAAAACAGCTCAATAAACCAGAAGTTAATATTAAGTAAATATTCAATATAAAAAACAAATAATTTGTTGATTATTCTCGCTACATGTTATGTGTTATTTTATCCTTAAAATCTAAAAGTTTATCAAATCATTCTTTATAAAAGAAGAAGTGTATGACCGAGTCTGAAGGACGGACTCATAGGTGCGATAAAAGACTAGACACGCCCCACCGGTTCATTTAAAAAGTTGCGCAGGTCTTTGTATATTCACATTCTCTTCGTGGTTTTTTTGGACAAAGTACCTTTTTTTTTTCTGCGAACAATATGGAACGCCAAGGTAAGCTGAATTATATACTTAAAAACATCAATACTATGCTTTTAACCCTTTAGGCGCCAGAGGTTTTTTCTTAAAACGTTCGATTTTGACATCTTAATTTCAAAAGGCTATATCTTAAAAGTGATAAAAGATAGAGACTTTCTGTAAATTATAGAAATATTAAGGATGACCCAAAGTTTATTTAGGGATTACATTTTCCCATCTAATTTGCATATTTTGATGTCACATGGTGGTGGACATCTTGGATTATAGATTTTTCATGAAAAGTCTCATGTTTAAATGATAAAATGAAGCACTTATTCCCCCAAAAAATGTCCCTAACCTTCTCTATGCTATATTGCACGATACTGAATGCTCAGGTAAATAGTAAGTAGTAAACAAACTGTGTAAATCATTACTAATAAATTGTAGAAACAAATCGAATGCATGTAGCGGTTGGCCTTTTGCTGTAGAGATTTTCCATTTTCTACATACAGTAGTGAAAGTGAAAGTGAAAAGTGAAAGTGACGTGACATTCAGCCAAGTATGGTGACCCATACTCAGAATTTGTGCTCTGCATTTAACCCATCCGAAGTGCACACACACAGAGCAGTGAACACACACACACTGTGAACACACACCCGGAGCAGTGGGCAGCCATTTATGCTGCGGCGCCCGGGGAGCAGTTGGGGTTCAGTGCCTTGCTCAAGGGCACCTAAGTCGTGGTATTGAGGGTGGAGAGAGCGCTGTACATTCACTCCCCCCACCCACAATTCCTGCCGGCCCGAGACTCGAACTCACAACCCTTCGATTGGGAGTCCGACTCTCTAACCATTAGGCCACGACTTCCCCGGGCACTCTGATTCCATGTATGGGGCACATATATATTATTCATATGACACACAAACACAAGTAGACAAGACCTGTTTAGTTCAAAAGCTCACTCGCCACCGCAAGGCACAGATCATGCGTGAGATGACGAGAGACAGACAGCGCGCGCCGAGTGTGCACAGCTCGGACTACTGTCATTGTCATTGCGACTCCCCACTCTACCTCCACGTTGTCCCCTAACTATCCTATGAATACCTCGTCTAACATACCCAGTGGCATTAGACTGTCGGAGACTGTCGCCGCGATTTCGGTGAGGCACACGGTCAGAAGACAAAGCTAGCGCGGTAAAAAAATCTCCCGCCTCGTTCCCCACAACACTAACACGCCTGCTAACTTCGCGATGAACACTCCGACCCCGGGAAACATTGCTCCCATCACTGACATTGGGCAAAGGACCATCTACATTACTTAAAAGGATTCACCGTTTGTGCTTGGTGTAACGTTAGGGCTTTACTTTCACTTTCATAATCACCGTCACCTTCTGAAGGCAGATATTCCCCTTCAGAATCAGGGTCCGCGAATAGAAGTCCCAACATTTCATTGCGGGTAAGCTTTATTTATGCCATTAGCTAATAATAATAATAATAATTATTATTATTATTATTATAATAATAATCTAATGCAAATACTCGCTGACGTTGACAATATTGCTCTGATAAAAGGGCTCACTCTCACACTAACTCCGCTTTTGTTCGCACTAATTCAATGCGCTCTAGCTCGAAGATTTTGTATAGAAGCACAATGTTTTTTTGAGTCAGAAATGAAGTATGACATGTCTGCTATCTAGTGGAGGGGAGGTCGAACGAAATTTGACATCCTATTTGACAAAATCGGCCATTTTATTCAGTGCCGCATCTTGTCGAGTAAACTCGACCGTGGCGCCTAGAGGGTTAATTTCCAGGATTAAATAGGTGATTAGCCGTTTTTCAATTGTTCTCTATTGTAATAGATTTAATCTTATAGGATACACGGAGAAAAACGCTTTTAGCCAGATAAATAAGTGTAAGTCTCTAATTCTTAGTCAATGTTTATACATGTTTCATTTTACAACAGAAAATGATTTTCATTTAATTGATTTTAATTGTAGTGGCAGCCCAACTGATCGACGAACAAGATGGTAAAGTAATCGTTTTTATAATTTAAAAACTTTGCTCTTCTTGGGATTCGTTCCTCTATTGTCTTGCACGGAAGGCGGCTGCGTTAACGCTATGCCACGTGTTGACTGTATTATTCTGGCGTAGTAATCCTATTTATCCATTGAACATTTTATATGTCTACATCAGAAAATTATCTTGTGTTTTTTTTTTTTTTTTTTTGTCTAGACGATATACAACTAATTGAGGAGCAGGTCTCACAAAATGGTGAAGTAAAAAATGTTTTATACTTTTAAAATTAAACTAACTACAGCTCGGTCGTTTATTAACTTTATAACCTGTCTCTGCTTTAAATACCTTAAGTACAATAGAAAATGATTTTTGTCTTTATTTCTAACAGATGCACGACTCATCTGGGAAACTGCTTCACAAAATGGTAAATGTTTTATACTTTAAAAAATCCTACCCATTTGCGAGTGTGAGCCCATGTGGTACCCTCATTGTTTGCTGTTGCTAAGCTATGGTTAATTACTGTGTTGCGGATGCTAAGTCCTAAAATAATTACAGTAGAAATTATTTTGTCTTTACTATGTCTAGACGATGTGCAGATGGCTGAGGAGCAAGTCTCACAAAATGGTAAATGTTTTAAAAATATAATTTCTTCTGACTATCCCGTTTGTTTGTGGTTGCTCCAACTAAATACTGAGTTGTGTACGGTGAGATCATAAATAATAACCGCAGAAATTTTTTTTTTTTTTTTTTTCTTTTTTTTTTTTTTTTTTTTTTTTTTTTTTTTTTTTTTTTCCTTTTTTTTTCTAGATCTGCTACAGCTAATAACCCAGCCCAATTTTGTGGACCTGACCCAGGAGGACTGTGAACACAATGTCCAAGCTGGTCCAAGCAACTCTATCAATACCAGAAATCCAACACACAGCCCCATGAGAAAGAAAAGAGTGATCGCTACAGTCAGTCCGGCACCGCGAGAGGAATTACACAATAGTAAGTTTTATTTATTTATTTATTTTTCTTTTCTTTTCTTTTAATTGATTTTTTTAACTTATCCTTAGGCTACTCTGGCGACCTCTTGTGGTACAGTCTTGTCTTTTTTTTTTTATAACTTAACCGTAGGCTCCTCTGGCGACCTCTTGTGGTACAGTCTTGTAATTTTTTTTTTTGTTTTTGTTTAATTTATCCCTAGGTTCCTCTGGCGACCTCTTGTGGTACAGTCTTGTCATTATTTTTTTATTTTTTTTTTTAATTTATCCCTAGGCTCCTCTGGCAACCTCTTGTGGTACAGTCTTGTCATTACTTTTTTTTTTTTTTTTTTTATTTATCCCTCGGTTCCCTCTGGCGACCTTTTTTTTTTTTTTTTAATCATTTTTTTTTTTTTTTTTTTTTTTTTTAATTTATCCCTAGGTTCCTCTGGCGACCTCTTGTGTCTTTAAAGTATTTACAATGTTTTTAACCTCTGTTTATTCTATACAGATAGAACGTCAGAGGTTGACAGATCCAACGCTGATACCGGACCTGAGATATTTCAAGGTGTTCTTTTCATATTTATTTAAATAAGATTTATTTATTTATTTATTTTTTTATACTTTTAATATTTAACAAAGAAAATTGATCGTTATAACTATAAATCTTTAAAAGCGGTAATAGATATTACATTGAATCAGTTTTGCCACAATTTTCTTATTATTTATTTTAAATTTTCAACTACTTTTTCTTTTCAGACGGCGAACCCATTGTTGCGGACAACGCTGCTGACTAGACCGATACGCAAATAAATGCCTGGCAAAGGGCTAGTTGGTCGAGTGGCCGCAGCGAAGTTTCGTCACAGCCGGATAGAGACACACCACCCGCTTTTGACGATGTGTCCGAGGAGGAGGAGGCTGAATTGCGTCCAGAGCTCCGTCGTAATGATCCTCAGAATGATGTTGTAAATGAAAGAATTGTATCTTTGTTCGAAGAGCTGATTGAAAGACAGGAGTCTTTATACAACAAACTCTTTATTAGGCAGGATAATTTCTTCACCGAATTAAATAACCGCATGGACACTAGGTTTCATGAACTTCAAGGTAATATACAACAGACAATAGTATGGAGACAGATTAGTCTCAAATATTATTCACGCAAAAAACACGATTCACACATGCGTAAACAATTTCACATGCATGAAACCTAATTCACGTACACACAAAAAAAATTCACGTGTGTGAAAAAAAAATATATTCACAAAAAGCAATTCACATGCGCAAAATAAAATGATATATTCATAAAATACATTTCACAAATGCAAAACACACATTCGTAGATATACAACTGTGCACAAAATCCTTTGAATGTTTAAAAATGTACGAGTGTCCGAATGTACAAATCGTCATTTACTACGAATCCACTCGGATTTGTGTGTGTGTGTTTTTGAGACTTTCCTGGCAGAGCTCTCTTCCCACGTGGGTCTGTGGGCTGGGTTGGAAAATATGTGACGTTATTATGTTGTGACCCAATCATATCATAAGCCACCGAGAGTGCATTCAGAAGCTCGCAGGCAATCGGGGAGACGTCAAGAGAGAAGCCCATAGAAGCCCTAGCGTTACATTTTAAAATACTATACAAAATAAATTAATCAGAATACTTACTCCTGCTCACTCACGCCAAAGAACAGAACTCCCCCGCTCTAGCTCGCCGTCTCTGCAAGATTAACGATGGCAGTTTGCACGCACAGCTACTAGAAGATTTACATCTGTCAGACAGGTTGCTGACGTCATCAAGCTTAGTTTGAGCCTGAGCGTCAGAAACGGAAGTTCTAAAAATCGCTAAAAATGGGCTTCACTTGTCTCGATTGAGTTCCAATTGGGTCGCTGTGTCCATTTATTTTACTGTCTATGGGATTACTGATGTAAAGGCTTAATTTCCGTTCTAATTAATCTATATTCCGCAAAAGGTGCGCAGAATCGTGCTCCTTGAATGCACTCTCAGTGGCTTATGATATGATTGGTTGAATGGTAAGCTCGCATCTGATTGGCTAAAGAGTACGACAGACCCACGTGGGAAGAGAGCTCTGCCAGGAAAGTCTCAAAAACACACACACACAAATCCGAGTGGATTCGTAGTAAATGACGATTTGTACATTCAGACACTCGTACATTTTAAACATTCAAAGGTTTTTGTGCACAGTTGTATATCTACGAATTGTGTTTTGCATTGTGTGAAATGTATTTTATGAATATATAATTTTATTTTGCGCATGTGAATTGCTTTTTTTGTGAATATATATTTTTTTTTTTTTTCACGCACGTGAATTTTTTTTGTGTGTACGTGAATTAGGTTTCATGCATGTGAAATTGTTTACGCATGTGTGAATCGTGTTTTTTGCGTGAATTATATTTGAGACTAATATGTCTCCATAGATAGAGACTCATCTGCGATGCATACAAACACAAATGTCTGAAAATTACACAACGGTTCATGAGGTACTACAATCACAGCTAAGAGAGAGAACACTGATCGTTCAATTGCTTTGTGCGATTAATGGACGTCTTCAACAGCGATAGATGACGCTTATGTAATTAGTTTTATAACCAATATAATTTCTGTAGTTCTGTTTATGCTCTGTGCCTTCACACTATTGAATGCTTTTGTAATTCTTCTTTATGAATACTGTGACGATCTGTGATTTTACATTTTTGAATGCTTCTTACTTTTGTATGTACTGTGATTTCTTTTATATCTGCATTTTGCTTGTAATCTTCTTGTACGAGGTGACCGCCTAATTTTTCTATACGAATACTGTTTTCGATCTGTTTACATTCTGTGCTTTTACATTTTTGAATGCTTCTTATTTTTGCATGTATTGTGATTTCTTTTATATCTGCGTTTTGCTTGTAATCTACTTGTACGAAGTGACCGCCTAATTTTTCTATACCAATGCTGTTTTCGATCTGTTTACATTCTGTGCTTTTACATTTTTGAATGCTTCTTATTTTTGCATGTATTGTGATTTCTTTTATATCTGCATTTTGCTTGTAGACTTCTTGTATAACGATGTGACCATCTCATTTGTAGTCTCTTGCCTGTAGTATTTTGAATGCTTTTTTTTTTCTCGATGTGAATACTTTGTAGGTCTGTTTATGCTCTATGCCTTCACACTTTTGAATGCTTTTGTAATTTTTCTATACGAATACTGTTTCGATCTGTTTACGTTCTGGGGCTTTTACATTTTTGAATGCTTCTTATTTTTGTATGTATTGTGTTTTCTTTTATATCTGCATTTTGCTTGTAGTCTTCTTGTATGAGGCGACCATCTTGTTTGTAGTCTTTTGAGTGACAAAGCCATTTTGATTTGTATGTCACAATAGGATCACCATCTTTTATACCAATATTCTCCCTATTGTAACTACATATATATATATATATATTATATATATATATATATTTATATATATATATATATATATATATATACATATACATATAAATAAAAGAAATATATATATATATATATTACAATGGACGTTTGGGGGTGTTCATAGCTGTCATTCAGACCAATCTCTCGTAGACCTGCTACAGAACACTATCGAAATGCACACAGAGACACCCCATAGCTTGTGTGATATATTACTCCGATTGATAGATCAGCAGCCAAATTTTACAGAAATGATATTTAATAGCGGGCACCCTGAAAATGTTCATGATTTGCAACGATTAGAATCAGAAATAGAACAAACTCCTAACACTGATTTGTGTATACTGTTGCAGACCGCGATAAGCCAAACAGTCACGCAGAACGGTGGTACATCAACGGTTTCTGACCACATCGCCGACCCCCGCGACAACACTATGCGCTTATCAGAGCCCCCTGCAGGTAATGTCAGCGAGGTTCCTTCCGGTAATAACAACACCGAGCATCTGACGACTTCCTGCTCTGATCACCCTTCCGACACCGCGCATCCCGTCAACTAGCTCTAATAACAATGATCCTCGTCCTTCAGGTATGACAGAACCAAGTCATCTGAACATTGACTCGCTGATTCGTCACGGAGGGTTCGTAAACGGATATCATGTAACACCTAGACCTCGATTTAATAGCGTGGAATTGCGAAGGACTATGAATATGCGTGAAATAAGGTCTACAGATCATAGTCCTTCGCACGAATTATTACACGAAAAAAAAAAATGAGGAGATAGCATTGTTTGCTAGAACTATCGGTGGGGACTCTAGTGTGATTAATTTAACGATGAATGGTGAAAGCTTGAAATCCCCCGTTAATGCCGTTTTAACATCTGGTAATGATTACGACGTTAATCTTCTTACCGAACAAATTGAAAAAATTTTACAGAGCGACGATCAGTTATTGTCCGACGACTCGGTCGAGATCGAAGTCAACGTAGCAATGAACAGACATGACAGGAGGGGGGGTCAGAGGCGTAAGCTCACAGACATACCTATTCAACAGGTGATTAAACAGAAAAAGCTGAGTTTATTCACACCTATAAATAGGGATAATAAATTGTGCATTTCTATCTGTCCATCCCGTTTTCTCGAGCCACAACTACCTGAGAGTGAATTAGAAAGTTGGGCAGCAGTCATTCACAACAACGCCGGATTTTCAATCCAAGGTCTTCATGATATAGTTAAGTTTGAAAATCTGCTAGACATCAAAATTGTAGTATTTTACAGAACGAGTGTAGGGACGTTAGAAACGTTCAAAAATAATACCGAAATTCATCCTAAAACCGTGTTTCTTTATTTACATGATGAGCATTACTACATGATTCTGAATCTGACGGCTTTCATCGGTGCTAACTACGTGTGCCAATTCTGCTATAAAGGGTACTCAAAAATCCAAGATCACCATTGTAAACATGTATGTAACGTTTGTTTTGACCGAGATTGTTACAAATACCCTAAGAGAACTGTTCACTGTCCTGATTGTCTACGCTTTTGTAATTCGAAGCAGTGTTATGACATGCACAAGAAGACACCGCCCGGCAAAGAGAACACCCCTTGCAATGTTATAAAATATTGCAAACTATGTAACAGACGGTACAAAATTATAGGTCCCGTCGATTGTCACAAATGTGCTCCCTTATGCTGTAGCGATTGCGGAGCAGAACGGCATGACCAAGGGGTACATGTCTGCTACATACAGCCCCACCAGCCCAAGGCCCCTAGCAAGAAGTATATTTTTTATGACTTCGAAACTCGTTATGAAAACAACAGACATGTCGCTAATTTTGTTTGTGCAATCACCTTTGACAATGAACGATTTGTGTCCGAAGGTACCAGTTGTGTGGAACAGCTGATTAACCACTTCAGACAGCCCAGATACAAAGGCTACAGCTTCATAGCCCATTACGCCTCCAGATTTGACTCTTTTCTAATCCTCGAGTATTTTTGCAAAGCGGGTCTTACTCTCGATATCATCATGCAAGGGTGTAAATTAATCTTCATGTACGACGAAACGTTTGCTCAGCGATACATAGACAGTTATAGTTTCATTCTGATGGCTCTATCTAAGATGCCTGCAGCTCTAAACCTTACCACTGCTGAAAAAGGATACTTCCCTTATCATTTCAATAGGAGGGAAAATGAGAACTATGTGGGGCCCTACCCTGACAAAAAGTTTTACGGGTATGAAAACATGTCGGATAAAGACCAGGCAAAGTTCAACGAGTGGTATAGCACAGTCGCGGGTAAATTCTTTCGTTTCAGGAAGGAGTTGTACGCATACGGCGTGAACAACGTCGTCTTATTACGTGAAGCATGCATGAAATACAGAGAGGCGTTCATAGACTGTACTGAACTCGATCCATTCAACTTTACCACTCTTGCGAGCTGTTGTATGGGAGTCTTCAAAACACATTACCTCGAAAGAGACACGCTGGCCCTGAAGCATAATAACATGTACGTCCAACACAGCAAGACTTACTCTAATGCATTGATCGAATGGCAAGAGTATGTGAAAAAGACCCGAAACATTGCCATTTACCATGCATTAAATCATGGCGAAGTGCAGATCAGCCGTTACATTTTAGACGGCTTCTACGAACAGGGCGGGGTGAGGTATGGGCTAGAATTCAATGGTTGTTTATCCCATGGACACGAATGCCGCTTTGAACCCCATAATACCCACCCCTTGTCAGGCGTACCTTTCGGCGTTCTCAGAAGAAGGTTTGACGACAAGGTCGAGATTCTGCAAAACACGTACGGCTTGAAAATAGAGACCCTGTGGGAGTGTGAATGGGATAAAATGAAACAGACTGAGCCATCGGTGATGGCGTTTATGAGTACTTATTAGGCTCCCGAGAGGCTGAAGCCTCGAGATCCACTTTTTGGAGGGCGCACGAATGCTTACAAACTCTATCACAAAACGACCGAAGGGGAGAAAATAAGTTACGTTGATTTACCAGCTTATACCCCTTCTGTCAAGCTAGGAAAAGCTATCCAAACTAACAAAAATAAATAAATTATAATCAATTCCAACGTGTACCCCCCTCACAAGGGCTTATCAGGCTACCGTTGTACCCCCCCGCGCGCAAATTACTACACCCGCCCCTGCCCTACAGATGCAGAGGAAAACTCATGTTCCCTTTATGCCGGACCTGCGCTCAGACCGAAAACCAGACATCAAGCTGTAACCACAACGGATGAGGAGAGGGCTCTCTCGGGGTGTGTGGGTCAGTATAGAACTTCTAAAAAGCAATCGAGAGGGGCTACGTTGTGGCCAAGGTCGATGAGGTTTTGGCATTTCCCCGCAAAGGACGGGATACGCTGTTTTGCGATTACGTAAAAAGTTTTTTTGCGTTTGAAAAACAGCAAGCATCCGGCTATCCATCCAACGTGATCCCGGATGCTGACAAAGCGTCTTACATCGACGAATATTATGAAAAAGAGGGGAATTCAACTAGGACCCCGAAAAAGATCATCACAATCCCGCTACAGAGGTCTATAAAAGCTATTGCTTAATAGTTTATGGGGGAGATTCTCTATGAGAGAAGATTTCGCACAAACCATCCTTGTGAAAGACCCTGAAGAATTCACCAGTATCGTTTTTGGTAAAACCGATACCCTGAAATATTTTAACGTTTCGTCTCAGATGATGTCGCGCTTGTGCAAACACCGTCCCCCGCAAAGGGAAGTTCGTCAGACACCCAACATTAATTTGTTTATAGTAGCATTTAGGACTGCTCATGCCCAACTGGAACTGTAACGACCTGATGGGGCACAAACTTGGCGACCGATCATTATACTCGGACCCCGACAGCGTCATTTTTTTTTCTAGGGTCGTGCGAATGGGATGCCCCCCTCTGGGGATCATTTGGGGGGAGCTGACGGATAAAAAAGGGGGTGGCGATTACATCACAGAGTTCTGTTTAAAAACTTATGGCTGGATCCGAAATCTTATCGGCTACCATCGGTCCTGCCAAGGAAAAGTGTGCATGAAAGCTAAGGGTATAACGCTGAACTCTAGAAAGTCGTCCCAAGCTATCCGCTTAGAACCCACAGATTGGTCCTGGTTAACGGCTTATGGTGACGTCTCACGACAATATACAATACATCCTGGTGCCACTGAAACATTGTGAGAGATAAAAGCACCTCACATGCCAAACAAGGTCAGTCGAGAAAAGGTTCAAAGTGGTGTATAATA